>NC_044367.1:26374869-26620163 GCF_007364275.1 Archocentrus centrarchus | reverse complement strand
TTTTTCAGAGCGTTGCCTTTGTCCAGTCGCTCAAACACACGATCAATGAAATCTGTGTCATTCAAGGCTCCAGAGGACAATATCAGCTGTGCCACCTGATTAGGACTGAGCGCTGACAACAATCCAGCCTAGAAAAGAGAATCAACATAATGTCAAACAGCAGTAACAGCAAGGCTGGGTAATAGATTTTAGTTAGCAGCAAACTAAGTGGGATCTATGAGATGCTTGTTTTTTTGACACGCCAAAAACAAATGCCTGTGTGTGCTCTTTTTTGTGTCTAGAATGTTGGGCTGCTGTTTTCAAGGAGGACCGGACGTGAAATGTATGCCTTACTGTAGAAATGTTGAAGTCGTGAGGTCAGTGTATGCTGTGTATTGGACAAATGGACCCAGATTTGCCTCAACCCATTGGCCATCGCTCTCATTGTTCTGCCTGCAAACTAAATGATGCAAACAAAAGTTAAAATACATACAATTTAGCAAGGTTTTTCACCGGTAGACATGAAACAAATCAAGGAGAATTTTACTGCTCAGTCTTTTTCAAGATATTCCTCAGAAGGAAAGAGATGCCACGTCCCATGTCAGCCCTACCTGGCTTGTCGATGACACTGCCAGATTTTCTCAGGTAGCCCAGCAGAACATCTGTGATTCCTTGTCGTCTGTCCGATGGAATTGCCGAGAAACTTTAGCCATCCCACTCACACTGCAAAAGTTGAAATAAAACATGCTCATGCTGTCCTCCAAACTCTATTGTCACTGTTTGGTGCCACAAAATCTTGTTTGTTGCCAGAAAGCTACTCACATGACACGGTAGTTGGTGTGCAGTTGATGTTTGTGGGTTGCATTTTGGAGCATTGCTGGAGTGAAGCTTGCAAGGCCAGGGAACCAGTTTCACATGGAACCAATGTCAAAGTCGTTTTTGGTGAATTCCGTGAAATGGGGACTGATGATAGTGAAGGTCTTATTCATTCCACGATCTCTCACAACAGGCTGAATTCTGGGCTCTGTAACATTGTGGTAGAAATGGTCATTAGCACCACATAGATTACATATTACGCGTTGCAGCTACAACTATACAACATGTTAGAACAGATGCAACTTAGTATTTCGTGTGAATCAGTCCTTCAAAGCAATCTTGCAGTTTAGACATGGCTTTTTCTGACATGCTGGAATAAAAATCCTTCACACTCTCTGAAGAGTAGCCTACCTGTCCATTGGCTGTCAGCTGTGTCAGGAATTCATCCACATTTTTCAGAGCGTTGCCTTTGTCCAGTCGCTCAAACACACGATCAATGAAATCTGTGTCATTCAAGGCTCCAGAGGACAATATCAGCTGTGCCACCTGATTAGGACTGAGCGCTGACAGCAATCCAGCCTACAAAAGAGAATCAACATAATGTCAAACAGCAGTAACAGCAAGGCTGTGGGTAATAGATTTCAGTTAGCAGCAAACTAAGTGGGATCTATGAGATATTCATTTTCTTTTTACACGCCAAAAACAAATGCCTGTGTGTGCTCTTTTTTGTGTCTAGAATGTTGGGCTGCTGTTTTCAAGGAGGACCGGAAGTGAAATGTATGCCTTACTGTAGAAATGTTGAAGTCGTTGAGGTCAGTGTATGCTGTGTATTGGACAAATGGACCCAGATTTGCCTCAACCCATTGGCCATCGCTCTCATTGTTCTGCCTGCAAACTAAATGATGCAAACAAAAGTTAAAATACATACAATTTAGCAAGGTTTTTCACCAGTAGACATGAAACAAATCAAGGACAATGTTACTGCTCAGTCTTTTTCAAGATATTTCTCAGAAGAAAGAGATGCCACGTCCCATGTCAGCCCTACCTGGCTTGTCGATGACACTGCCAGATTTTCTCAGGTAGCCCAGCAGAACATCTGTGATTCCTTGTCGTCTGTCCGATGGAATTGCCGAGAAAACTTTAGCCATCCCACTCACACTGCAAAAGTTGAAATAAAACATGCTTACGCTGACCTCCAACCCTATTGTCACTGTTTGGTGCCACAAAATCTTGTTTGTTGCCAGAAAGCTACTCACATGACACGGTAGTTGGTGCAGTTGATGTTTGTGGTTGCATTTTGGAGCATTGCTGGAGTGAAGCTTGCAAGGACAGGAACCAGTTTCACATGGAACCAAATGTCAAAGTCGTTTTTGGTGAATTCCGTGAAATGGGGACTGATGATAGTGAAGGTCTTATTCATTACACGATCTCTCACAACAGGCTGGAATTCTGGGCTCTGTAACATTGTGGTAGAAATGGTCATTAGCACTTTGAAGACCGCATGTTGCAAGAACACCCATACAACATGCTACAAAGGATGCAACAGATTATTTGCTGTGTATCAGTTCCTCAATGTGTTGTAACAGATTTGGCGCGTCTTCTTCTGACAATGCAGTAATTCAAATCCAGGATTGCCTTTCTTTACTCCTCACTGAAGACTAGCCTACCTGTCCATTGGCTGTCAGCTGTGTCAGGAATTCATCCACATTTTTCAGAGCGTTGCCTTTGTCCAGTCGCTCAAACACACGATCAATGAAATCTGTGTCATTCAAGGCTCCAGAAGACAATATAAGCTGTGCCACCTGATTAGGACTGAGCGCTGACAGCAATCCAGCCTACAAAAGAGAACCAACACAATGTCAAACAGCAGTAACAGCAAGGCTGTGGGTAATAGATTTCAGTTAGCAGCAAACTAAGTGGGATCCATGAGATGCTTGTTTTTTTGACATGCCAAAAACAAATGCCTGTGTGTGGTCTTTTTTGTGTCTAGAATGTTGGGCTGCTGTTTTCAAGGAGGACCGGAAGTGAAATGTATGCCTTACTGTAGAAATGTTGAAGTCGTTGAGGTCAGTGTATGCTGTGTATTGGACAAATGGACCCAGATTTGCCTCAACCCATTGGCCATCGCTCTCATTGTTCTGCCTGCAAACTAAATGATGCAAACAAAAGTTAAAATACATACAATTTAGCAAGGTTTTTCACCGGTAGACATGAAACAAATCAAGGACAATGTTACTGCTCAGTCTTTTTCAAGATATTTCTCAGAAGAAAAGAGATGCCACGTCCCATGTCAGCCCTACCTGGCTTGTCGATGACACTGCCAGATTTTCTCAGGTAGCCCAGCAGAACATCTGTGATTCCTTGTCGTCTGTCCGATGGAATTGCCGAGAAAACTTTAGCCATCCCACTCACACTGCAAAAGTTGAAAGAAAACATGCTTACGCTGTCCTCCAAACTCTGTTGTCACTGTTTGGTGCCACAAATTCTTGTTTGTTGCCAGAAAGCTACTCACATGACACGGTAGTTGGTGCAGTTGATGTTTTGTGGTTGCATTTTGGAGCATTGCTGGAGTGAAGCTTGCAAGGACAGGAACCAGTTTCACATGGAACCAAATGTCAAAGTCGTTTTTGGTGAATTCCGTGAAATGGGGACTGATGATAGTGAAGGTCTTATTCATTACACGATCTCTCACAACAGGCTGGAATTCTGGGCTCTGTAACATTGTGGTAGAAATGGTCATTAGCACCACATAGATTACATATTACACGTTGCAGCTACAACCATACAACATGTTAGAACAGATGCAACTTAGTATTTCGTGTGAATCAGTCCTTCAAAGCAATCTTGCAGTTTAGACATGGCTTTTTCTGACAATGCTGGAAAAAAATCCTTCACACTCTCTGAAGAGTAGCCTACCTGTCCATTGGCTGTCAGCTGTGTCAGGAATTCATCCACATTTTTCAGAGCGTTGCCCTTTTCCAGTCGCTCAAACACACGATCAATGAAATCTGTGGTATTCAGGGCTCCCGAGTTCAGTATCAGTTGTGCCAGCTGAGTTGGACTGAGCGCTGTCAACAATCCAGCCTACAAAAGGGAATCAACATGACACTCAGCATTAATGGCAAGGCTGTGATTAATAGATTTCAGTTTGCACCACACTAAGTGGGATCTATGAGATGCTTGTTTTTTTTACACGCCAAAAACAAATGCCTGTGTGTGCTCTTTTTTGTGTCTAGAATGTTGGGCTGCTGTTTTCAAGGAGGACCGGAAGTGAAATGTATGCCTTACTGTAGAAATGTTGAAGTCGTTGAGGTCAGTGTATGCTGTGTATTGGACAAATGGACCCAGATTTGCCTCAACCCATTGGCCATCGCTCTCATTGTTCTGCCTGCAAACTAAATGATGCAAACAAAAGTTAAAATACATACAATTTAGCAAGGTTTTTCACCGGTAGACATGAAACAAATCAAGGAGAATTTTACTGCTCAGTCTTTTTCAAGATATTTCTCAGAAGAAAAGAGATGCCACGTCCCATGTCAGCCCTACCTGGCTTGTCGATGACACTGCCAGATTTTCTCAGGTAGCCCAGCAGAACATCTGTGATTCCTTGTCGTCTGTCCGATGGAATTGCCGAGAAAACTTTAGCCATCCCCCTCACCCTGCAAAAGTTGAAAGAAAACATGCTTATGCTGTCCTCCAAACTCTATTGTCACTGTTTGGTGCCACAAATTCTTGTTTGTTGCCAGAAAGCTACTCACATGACACGGTAGTTGGTGCAGTTGATGTTTGTGGTTGCATTTTGGAGCATTGCTGGAGTGAAGCTTGCAAGGACAGGAACCAGTTTCACATGGAACCAAATGTCAAAGTCGTTTTTGGTGAATTCCGTGAAATGGGGACTGATGATAGTGAAGGTCTTATTCATTACACGATCTCTCACAACAGGCTGGAATTCTGGGCTCTGTAACATTGTGGTAGAAATGGTCATTAGCACTTTGAAGACCGCATGTTGCAAGAACACCCATACAACATGCTACAAAGGATGCAACAGATTATTTGTTGTGTATCATTTCCTCAACATGTTGTTAAAAAATTGACGCGTTTTCTTCTGACAATGCAGGAATTCAAATCCAGGATTGCCTTCCTTTACTCCTCACTGAAGAGTAGCCTACCTGTCCATTGGCTGTCAGCTGTGTCAGGAATTCATCCACATTTTTCAGAGCGTTGCCTTTGTCCAGTCGCTCAAACACACGATCAATGAAATCTGTGTCATTCAAGGCTCCAGAGGACAATATCAGCTGTGCCACCTGATTAGGACTGAGCGCTGACAACAATCCAGCCTACAAAAGAGAATCAACATAATGTCAAACAGCAGTAACAGCAAGGCTGCGGGTAATAGATTTCAGTTAGCAGCAAACTAAGTGGGATCTATGAGATATTCATTTTCTTTTTACACGCCAAAAACAAATGCCTGTGTGTGCTCTTTTTTGTGTCTAGAATGTTGGGCTGCTGTTTTCAAGGAGGACCGGAAGTGAAATGTATGCCTTACTGTAGAAATGTTGAAGTCGTTGAGGTCAGTGTATGCTGTGTATTGGACAAATGGACCCAGATTTGCCTCAACCCATTGGCCATCGCTCTCATTGTTCTGCCTGCAAACTAAATGATGCAAACAAAAGTTAAAATACATACAATTTAGCAAGGTTTTTCACCGGTAGACATGAAACAAATCAAGGACAATGTTACTGCTCAGTCTTTTTCAAGATATTTCTCAGAAGAAAAGAGATGCCACGTCCCATGTCAGCCCTACCTGGCTTGTCGATGACACTGCCAGATTTTCTCAGGTAGCCCAGCAGAACATCTGTGATTCCTTGTCGTCTGTCCGATGGAATTGCCGAGAAAACTTTAGCCATCCCACTCACACTGCAAAAGTTGAAAGAAAACATGCTTACGCTGACCTCCCAACCCTATTGTCACTGTTTGGTGCCACAAAATCTTGTTTGTTGCCAGAAAGCTACTCACATGACACGGTAGTTGGTGCAGTTGATGTTTGTGGTTGCATTTTGGAGCATTGCTGGAGTGAAGCTTGCAAGGACAGGAACCAGTTTCACATGGAACCAAATGTCAAAGTCGTTTTTGGTGAATTCCGTGAAATGGGGACTGATGATAGTGAAGGTCTTATTCATTACACGATCTCTCACAACAGGCTGGAATTCTGGGCTCTGTAACATTGTGGTAGAAATGGTCATTAGCACTTTGAAGACCGCATGTTGCAAGAACACCCATACAACATGCTACAAAGGATGCAACAGATTATTTGCTGTGTATCAGTTCCTCAATGTGTTGTAACAGATTTGGCGCGTCTTCTTCTGACAATGCAGTAATTCAAATCCAGGATTGCCTTCCTTTACTCCTCACTGAAGACTAGCCTACCTGTCCATTGGCTGTCAGCTGTGTCAGGAATTCATCCACATTTTTCAGAGCGTTGCCTTTGTCCAGTCGCTCAAACACACGATCAATGAAATCTGTGTCATTCAAGGCTCCAGAGGACAATATCAGCTGTGCCACCTGATTAGGACTGAGCGCTGACAACAATCCAGCCTACAAAAGAGAATCAACATAATGTCAAATAGCAGTAACAGCAAGGCTGTGGGTAATAGATTTCAGTTAGCAGCAAACTAAGTGGGATCCATGAGATGCTTGTTTTTTTGACACGCCAAAAACAAATGCCTGTGTGTGGTCTTTTTTGTGTCTAGAATGTTGGGCTGCTGTTTTCAAGGAGGACCGGAAGTGAAATGTATGCCTTACTGTAGAAATGTTGAAGTCGTTGAGGTCAGTGTATGCTGTGTATTGGACAAATGGACCCAGATTTGCCTCAACCCATTGGCCATCGCTCTCATTGTTCTGCCTGCAAACTAAATGATGCAAACAAAAGTTAAAATACATACAATTTAGCAAGGTTTTTCACCGGTAGACATGAAACAAATCAAGGAGAATTTTACTGCTCAGTCTTTTTCAAGATATTCCTCAGAAGAAAAGAGATGCCACGTCCCATGTCAGCCCTACCTGGCTTGTCGATGACACTGCCAGATTTTCTCAGGTAGCCCAGCAGAACATCTGTGATTCCTTGTCGTCTGTCCGATGGAATTGCCGAGAAAACTTTAGCCATCCCACTCACACTGCAAAAGTTGAAATAAAACATGCTCATGCTGTCCTCCAAACTCTATTGTCACTGTTTGGTGCCACAAAATCTTGTTTGTTGCCAGAAAGCTACTCACATGACACGGTAGTTGGTGCAGTTGATGTTTGTGGTTGCATTTTGGAGCATTGCTGGAGTGAAGCTTGCAAGGACAGGAACCAGTTTCACATGGAACCAAATGTCAAAGTCGTTTTTGGTGAATTCCGTGAAATGGGGACTGATGATAGTGAAGGTCTTATTCATTACACGATCTCTCACAACAGGCTGGAATTCTGGGCTCTGTAACATTGTGGTAGAAATGGTCATTAGCACCACATAGATTACATATTACACGTTGCAGCTACAACCATACAACATGTTAGAACAGATGCAACTTAGTATTTCGTGTGAATCAGTCCTTCAAAGCAATCTTGCAGTTTAGACATGGCTTTTTCTGACAATGCTGGAAAAAAATCCTTCACACTCTCTGAAGAGTAGCCTACCTGTCCATTGGCTGTCAGCTGTGTCAGGAATTCATCCACATTTTTCAGAGCGTTGCCCTTTTCCAGTCCCTCAAACACACGATCAATGAAATCTGTGGTATTCAGGGCTCCCGAGTTCAGTATCAGTTGTGCCAGCTGAGTTGGACTGAGCGCTGTCAACAATCCAGCCTACAAAAGGGAATCAACATGACACTCAGCATTAATGGCAAGGCTGTGATTAATAGATTTCAGTTTGCACCACACTAAGTGGGATCCACGAGATGCTTGTTTTTTTTACACGCCAAAAACAAATGCCTGTGTGTGCTCTTTTTTGTGTCTAGAATGTTGGGCTGCTGTTTTCAAGGAGGACCGGAAGTGAAATGTATGCCTTACTGTAGAAATGTTGAAGTCGTTGAGGTCAGTGTATGCTGTGTATTGGACAAATGGACCCAGATTTGCCTCAACCCATTGGCCATCGCTCTCATTGTTCTGCCTGCAAACTAAATGATGCAAACAAAAGTTAAAATACATACAATTTAGCAAGGTTTTTCACCGGTAGACATGAAACAAATCAAGGACAATGTTACTGCTCAGTCTTTTTCAAGATATTTCTCAGAAGAAAAGAGATGCCACGTCCCATGTCAGCCCTACCGGGCTTGTCGATGACACTGCCAGATTTTCTCAGGTAGCCCAGCAGAACATCTGTGATTCCTTGTCGTCTGTCCGATGGAATTGCCGAGAAAACTTTAGCCATCCCACTCACACTGCAAAAGTTGAAAGAAAACATGCTTATGCTGTCCTCCAAACTCTATTGTCACTGTTTGGTGCCACAAATTCTTGTTTGTTGCCAGAAAGCTACTCACATGACACGGTAGTTGGTGCAGTTGATGTTTGTGGTTGCATTTTGGAGCATTGCTGGAGTGAAGCTTGCAAGGACAGGAACCATTTTCACATGGAACCAAATGTCAAAGTCGTTTTTGGTGAATTCCGTGAAATGGGGACTGATGATAGTGAAGGTCTTATTCATTACACGATCTCTCACAACAGGCTGGAATTCTGGGCTCTGTAACATTGTGGTAGAAATGGTCATTAGCACTTTGAAGACCGCATGTTGCAAGAACACCCATACAACATGCTACAAAGGATGTAACAGATTATTTGCTGTGTAACAGTTCCTCAATGTGTTGTAACAGATTTGGCGCGTCTTCTTCTGACAATGCTGTAATTCAAATCCAGGATTGCCTTCCTTTACTCCTCACTGAAGAGTAGCCTACCTGTCCATTGGCTGTCAGCTGTGTCAGGAATTCATCCACATTTTTCAGAGCGTTGCCTTTGTCCAGTCGCTCAAACACACGATCAATGAAATCTGTGTCATTCAAGGCTCCAGAAGACAATATCAGCTGTGCCACCTGATTAGGACTGAGCGCTGACAACAATCCAGCCTACAAAAGAGAATCAACATAATGTCAAACAGCAGTAACAGCAAGGCTGTGGGTAATAGATTTCAGTTAGCAGCAAACTAAGTGGGATCCATGAGATGCTTGTTTTTTTGACACGCCAAAAACAAATGCCTGTGTGTGCTCTTTTTTGTGTCTAGAATGTTGGGCTGCTGTTTTCAAGGAGGACCGGAAGTGAAATGTATGCCTTACTGTAGAAATGTTGAAGTCGTTGAGGTCAGTGTATGCTGTGTATTGGACAAATGGACCCAGATTTGCCTCAACCCATTGGCCATCGCTCTCATTGTTCTGCCTGCAAACTAAGTGATGCAAACAAAAGTTAGAATACATACAATTTAGCAAGGTTTTTCACCGGTAGACATGAAACAAATCAAGGACAATTTTACTGCTCAGTCTTTTTCAAGATATTTCTCAGAAGAAAAGAGATGCCACGTCCCATGTCAGCCCTACCTGGCTTGTCGATGACACTGCCAGATTTTCTCAGGTAGCCCAGCAGAACATCTGTGATTCCTTGTCGTCTGTCCGATGGAATTGCCGAGAAAACTTTAGCCATCCCACTCACACTGCAAAAGTTGAAAGAAAACATGCTTATGCTGTCCTCCAAACTCTATTGTCACTGTTTGGTGCCACAAAATTCTTGTTTGTTGCCAGAAAGCTACTCACATGACACGGTAGTTGGTGCAGTTGATGTTTGTGGTTGCATTTTGGAGCATTGCTGGAGTGAAGCTTGCAAGGACAGGAACCAGTTTCACATGGAACCAAATGTCAAAGTCGTTTTTGTTGAATTCCGTGAAATAGGGACTGATGATAGTGAAGGTCTTATTCATTACACGATCTCTCACAACAGGCTGGAATTCTGGGCTCTGTAACATTGTGGTAGAAATGGTCATTAGCACTTTGAAGACCGCATGTTGCAAGAACACCCATACAACATGCTACAAAGGATGTAACAGATTATTTGCTGTGTAACAGTTCCTCAACATGTTGTTAAAAATTGACGCATTTTCTTCTGACAATGCAGGAATTCAAATCCAGATTGCCTTCCTTTACTCCTCACTGAAGAGTAGCCTACCTGTCCATTGGCTGTCAGCTGTGTCAGGAATTCATCCACATTTTTCAGAGCGTTGCCTTTGTCCAGTCGCTCAAACACACGATCAATGAAATCTGTGTCATTCAAGGCTCCAGAGGACAATATCAGCTGTGCCACCTGATTAGGACTGAGCGCTGACAACAATCCAGCCTACAAAAGAGAATCAACATAATGTCAAACAGCAGTAACAGCAAGGCTGCGGGTAATAGATTTCAGTTAGCAGCAAACTAAGTGGGATCTATGAGATGTTCTTTTCTTTTTACACGCCAAAAACAAATGCCTGTGTGTGCTCTTTTTTGTGTCTAGAATGTTGGGCTGCTGTTTTCAAGGAGGACCGGAAGTGAAATGTATGCCTTACTGTAGAAATGTTGAAGTCGTTGAGGTCAGTGTATGCTGTGTATTGGACAAATGGACCCAGATTTGCCTCAACCCATTGGCCATCGCTCTCATTGTTCTGCCTGCAAACTAAGTGATGCAAACAAAAGTTAAAATACATACAATTTAGCAAGGTTTTTCACCGGTAGACATGAAACAAATCAAGGACAATTTTACTGCTCAGTCTTTTTCAAGATATTTCTCAGAAGAAAAGAGATGCCACGTCCCATGTCAGCCCTACCTGGCTTGTCGATGACACTGCCAGATTTTCTCAGGTAGCCCAGCAGAACATCTGTGATTCCTTGTCGTCTGTCCGATGGAATTGCCGAGAAAACTTTAGCCATCCCACTCACACTGCAAAAGTTGAAAGAAAACATGCTTATGCTGTCCTCCAAACTCTATTGTCACTGTTTGGTGCCACAAATCTTGTTTGTTGCCAGAAAGCTACTCACATGACACGGTAGTTGGTGCAGTTGATGTTTGTGGTTGCATTTTGGAGCATTGCTGGAGTGAAGCTTGCAAGGACAGGAACCAGTTTCACATGGAACCAAATGTCAAAGTCATTTTTGGTGAATTCCGCGAAATGAGGACTGATGATAGTGAAGGTCTTATTCATTACACGATCTCTCACAACAGGCTGGAATTCTGGGCTCTGTAACATTGTGGTAGAAATGGTCATTAGCACTTTGAAGACCGCATGTTGCAAGAACACCCATACAACATGCTACAAAGGATGCAACAGATTATTTGCTGTGTATCAGTTCCTCAATGTGTTGTAACAGATTTGGCGCGTCTTCTTCTGACAATGCAGGAATTCAAATCCAGGATTGCCTTCCTTTACTCCTCACTGAAGAGTAGCCTACCTGTCCATTGGCTGTCAGCTGTGTCAGGAATTCATCCACATTTTTCAGAGCGTTGCCTTTGTCCAGTCGCTCAAACACACGATCAATGAAATCTGTGTCATTCAAGGCTCCAGAAGACAATATCAGCTGTGCCACCTGATTAGGACTGAGCGCTGACAACAATCCAGCCTAGAAAAGAGAATCAACATAATGTCAAACAGCAGTAACAGCCAGGCTGCGGGTAATAGATTTCAGTTAGCAGCAAACTAAGTGGGATCTATGAGATGCTTCGTTTCTTTTGACACGCCAAAAACAAATGCCTGTGTGTGCTCTTTTTTGTGTCTAGAATGTTGGGCTGCTGTTTTCAAGGAGGACCGGAAGTGAAATGTATGCCTTACTGTAGAAATGTTGAAGTCGTTGAGGTCAGTGTATGCTGTGTATTGGACAAATGGACCCAGATTTGCCTCAACCCATTGGCCATCGCTCTCATTGTTCTGCCTGCAAACTAAATGATGCAAACAAAAGTTAAAATACATACAATTTAGCAAGGTTTTTCACCGGTAGACATGAAACAAATCGAGGACAATGTTACTGCTCAGTCTTTTTCAAGATATTTCTCAGAAGAAAAGAGATGCCACGTCCCATGTCAGCCCTACCTGGCTTGTCGATGACACTGCCAGATTTTCTCAGGTAGCCCAGCAGAACATCTGTGATTCCTTGTCGTCTGTCCGATGGAATTGCCGAGAAAACTTTAGCCATCCCACTCACACTGCAAAAGTTGAAAGAAAACATGCTTATGCTGTCCTCCAAACTCTATTGTCACTGTTTGGTGCCACAAATTCTTGTTTGTTGCCAGAAAGCTACTCACATGACACGGTAGTTGGTGCAGTTGATGTTTGTGGTTGCATTTTGGAGCATTGCTGGAGTGAAGCTTGCAAGGACAGGAACCAGTTTCACATGGAACCAAATGTCAAAGTCGTTTTTGGTGAATTCCGTGAAATGGGGACTGATGATAGTGAAGGTCTTATTCATTACACGATCTCTCACAACAGGCTGGAATTCTGGGCTCTGTAACATTGTGGTAGAAATGGTCATTAGCACTTTGAAGGACCGCATGTTGCAAGAACACCCATACAACATGCTACAAAGGATGCAACAGATTATTTGCTGTGTATCAGTTCCTCAATGTGTTGTTACAGATTTGGCGCGTTTTCTTCTGACAATGCTGTAATTCAAATCCAGGATTGCCTTCCTTTACTCCTCACTGAAGACTAGCCTACCTGTCCATTGGCTGTCAGCTGTGTCAGGAATTCATCCACATTTTTCAGAGCGTTGCCTTTGTCCAGTCGCTCAAACACACGATCAATGAAATCTGTGTCATTCAAGGCTCCAGAGGACAATATCAGCTGTGCCACCTGATTAGGACTGAGCGCTGACAACAATCCAGCCTACAAAAGAGAATCAACATAATGTCAAACAGCAGTAACAGCAAGGCTGCGGGTAATAGATTTTAGTTAGCAGCAAACTAAGTGGGATCTATGAGATGTTCATTTTCTTTTTACACGCCAAAAACAAATGCCTGTGTGTGGTCTTTTTTGTGTCTAGAATGTTGGGCTGCTGTTTTCAAGGAGGACCGGAAGTGAAATATATGCCTTACTGTAGAAATGTTGAAGTCGTTGAGGTCAGTGTATGCTGTGTATTGGACAAATGGACCCAGATTTGCCTCAACCCATTGGCCATCGCTCTCATTGTTCTGCCTGCAGACTAAATGATGCAAACAAAAGTTAAAATACATACAATTTAGCAAGGTTTTTCACCGGTAGACATGAAACAAATCAAGGACAATGTTACTGCTCAGTCTTTTTCAAGATATTTCTCAGAAGAAAAGAGATGCCACGTCCCATGTCAGCCCTACCTGGCTTGTCGATGACACTGCCAGATTTTCTCAGGTAGCCCAGCAGAACATCTGTGATTCCTTGTCGTCTGTCCGATGGAATTGCCGAGAAAACTTTAGCCATCCCACTCACACTGCAAAAGTTGAAAGAAAACATGCTTATGCTGTCCTCCAAACTCTATTGTCACTGTTTGGTGCCACAAATTCTTGTTTGTTGCCAGAAAGCTACTCACATGACACGGTAGTTGGTGCAGTTGATGTTTGTGGTTGCATTTTGGAGCATTGCTGGAGTGAAGCTTGCAAGGACAGGAACCAGTTTCACATGGAACCAAATGTCAAAGTCGTTTTTGGTGAATTCCGCGAAATGAGGACTGATGATAGTGAAGGTCTTATTCATTACACGATCTCTCACAACAGGCTGGAATTCTGGGCTCTGTAACATTGTGGTAGAAATGGTCATTAGCACCACATAGATTACATATTACGCGTTGCAGCTACAACCATACAACATGTTAGAACAGATGCAACTTAGTATTTCGTGTGAATCAGTCCTTCAAAGCAATCTTGCAGTTTAGACATGGCTTTTTCTGACAATGCTGGAAAAAAATCCTTCACACTCTCTGAAGAGTAGCCTACCTGTCCATTGGCTGTCAGCTGTGTCAGGAATTCATCCACATTTTTCAGAGCGTTGCCCTTTTCCAGTCGCTCAAACACACGATCAATGAAATCTGTGGTATTCAGGGCTCCCGAGTTCAGTATCAGTTGTGCCACCTGAGTAGGACTGAGCGCTGTCAACAATCCAGCCTACAAAAGGGAATCAACATGTCACTCAGCATTAATGGCAAGGCTGTGATTAATAGATTTCAGTTTGCACCACAAATGTCAAGTTCAATTGGCACTCACAATGGATGAATTGCGACTGAGGGTTTGCAAATCCTGCAGCGTTGCAAAATCAGAGAACCCTCCAAGGTTTGCCTGTAGCCAGCCTTGGCTCCCTGTGACTGATGAGACACAGCCAGGATCTGCACAAAAAGAAACAAAGAGATTAGCTGGGTCATAAGACACATGTTCTCAACGACATACCAAACTGAGCTTGAGTGCCTGCTTTTACCTGATGAGTCATTTTTGACAGGAATGGTCTGATGAAATGCGTGAAGACTGCTTGCTGTCTGTCTCTTTCCATGGATGCCCTTTGGCTGCCAAATTCCTGGATGCTATATTTGAGAAAAGGCTTTCAACATCTAAACTAATAGTAAACTGCAAGTTTTTCAGCAATATTGTTGGCAGTGGAGCAATATGTCACATATTTGCTTACATAATCTGGTATGCTGGGCAGCTGAAGTTGTTGGAGCTAAGGCAAAATAGGAAGTTGAAGGATGGCGTGGCCAGAAATGGACGGATCTTTGTCTTGAACCAGCTGGTGATGAACTCCTCACTCTGGAGTTGTGTCTGGTTGAAGTTTGCAATTGTCACCTCTCCAAGAGCCTCAAGTGCATTTGACAAGGTTGGGTAGGTGTTGTTGGGGGCCTTGAATTGGCAGAAATATCATTTTAGTTGGCCACAAACCTTACATAGAGAAACCAATATTGTGAAATTGTGATTTTGGATTTACCATGGTAGCAAACATCTCAAGAGCCTGGTCCAGGACAGCAGAAACTTTTTGGAAGAAAAGCTTCCAGACTTCTACCGGGTATATCATTTGGTTTTTCAGTGAGCAATTCAGCAGTGTGACCACGTTGCTGGATGTGAGATACGTAGCCTTGAAAAAGAAATACAGCCATCTTGTCAGATATTATGGAGATATCTTTCTCCAGACAGTAATATAACAATAGCCAGATTCTTTCTTTGGGATTCATAACTTAGCTTTAAAAAATTCTTACAGAGGAACAGGCATGTTCTGTGATGGTGAAATTGCACAGGGCTGCAGAGGAATTGTCAGCTGACAGGATTTGCTGAAGTTTTGAACTGTTGAAAAAAAAATGTAATCAAACCCAATGTCACCTTAGTTATACTGAGAAAGAATGCTACCTGGACCAAATCATCATTGGACAGAAATGCATTTCACCCACCTATCAGTTGCATCACAGATGAGATTCACTGTGAAAAGAGCATGGCCATGTGTGAGATAGTAGTCAGTCAGAATTCAGTTTTGTCTTTAGAGTTCAAATGTCTATTTTTAGGCAGACTTACCATGAACTGGGGTCACCTTGCACTGGAGACAAAGAAAATATAACTGTTAGTATAGCTGAAAAAGCCTTTTCAATTGTAAATACCTTGACTCCGTCAGAGTTAGACAGTTATTGTGCCAAACTTGGATCAAATATTGCATAACCTGTGTAAGACCCCCAAAGAAATGAACCTACCGCGAAGGAAGCTGGTACTGAGCAACCTGTTTGAGAAAAAGAAAACATATATAGAATTACATCAATGCAGAAGTCATCACCGTGCTGGTACTGAGCTCTTCGTAAAAGTTTAGTCAGGACAGCATATTTGCTACATACGCGTGAATGTGTCTTGGAGTGACTGCTTGTTTGATCTCACGCCCTGTGAAAGGTCCAGTGGCAATGCTCTCAAACTTTGCACAAGACCATCATGTCTGCAGGAAGAAAAGAAGTTATTGTGACTTGTCAGGAGCCTCAGTTTGTCATCACGGACACCCAAAACATTTAACTGTGGATGCCAGAAATATCTTACACAGCCTCATAGGATTCACAGGTGATGTTACTGGGGATCACTCGCAAGCTGCCAGGAAGGATGCTCGCCATCACAGGAACCAAATAAACTTGGAACCACAGTTGATAGTCTCCTGGCTCAAAGCCATTAAGCTGAGGAGCTAGGGCGGTCAAGGTCAGGTTCAAGATGGTGTCTCGCACAACTGGATTCTTGATGAGGGTGACATTTTTCTGAAAGACAAAAGATTTATGTTGACGTTAGAGAGGACATTTTCACATTCTGAAATCTGAAATCTACATTCCATGGAGCATCTGAGTCAAGAAGCATGTTAGAAATTCATTATTTTGAGTTCAACTTTGGCTCAGTGTCAGCTTTAACTCTGGGAAGGCCAGTTTGTTAAACAGTTCTGTTAACAATTGTCAATGTTAACACTGAAATAAGGTTAACAAGTATTATTCACCTGTTTGTTGATGCTTGCAAAAGTCTCAAAAAACTGTTTGAGCTTCTGGTAATCACTGTTCTTAGTCAAGCTTGTCAACACCTCCCTTATGAGTTGCTTATCATTTAAAGCTCTGCTGTCTGGATCCAGGACCAGCTCAGCCTTCTGCTGTGGTGAGAGATGGTCCAAAAGTGCCTCCTGAGGATGCAAGAAAAGTAGGACATATGAAATTGTCATCTTTTTATACAAAGTAGAGAAATTACCTGTGTATGGGTTTTCCAAACCACAAATTTATTCTGCTGTTTTCGAGGAGGACTGGAAGTGAAATGTATGCCTTACTGTAGAAATGTTGAAGTCCTTGAGGTCAGCGTATGCTGTGTATTGGACAAATGGACCCAGATTTGCCTCAACCCATTGGCCATCGCTCTCATTGTTCTGCCTGCAAACTAAATGATGCAAACAAAAGTTAGAATACATAAAATTTAGCAACGTTTTTCACCGGTAGACATGAACCAAATCAAGGACAATTTTACTGCTCAGTCTTTTTCAAGATATTTCTCAGAAGAAAAGAGATGCCACGTCCCATGTCAGCCCTACCTGGCTTGTCGATGACACTGCCAGATTTTCTCAGGTAGCCCAGCAGAACATCTGTGATTCCTTGTCGTCTGTCCGATGGAATTGCCGAGAAAACTTTAGCCATCCCACTCACACTGCAAAAGTTGAAAGAAAACATGCTTATGCTGTCCTCCAAATCCTATTGTCACTGTTTGGTGCCACAAAATCTTGTTTGTTGCCAGAAAGCTACTCACATGACACGGTAGTTGGTGCAGTTGATGTTTGTGGTTGCATTTTGGAGCATTGCTGGAGTGAAGCTTGCAAGGACAGGAACCAGTTTCACATGGAACCAAATGTCAAAGTCGTTTTTGGTGAATTCCGCGAAATGGGGACTGATGATATTGAAGGTCTTATTCATTACACGATCTCTCACAACAGGCTGGAATTCTGGGCTCTATAACATTGTGGTAGAAATGGTCATTAGCACTTTAAAGACCGCATGTTGCAAGAACACCCATACAACATGCTACAAAGGATGCAACAGATTATTTGCTGTGTATCAGTTCATCAATGTGTTGTTACAGATTTGACGCATCTTCTTCTGACAATGCAGTAATTCAAATCCAGGATTGCCTTCCTTTACTCCTCACAGAAGACTAGCCTACCTGTCCATTGGCTGTCAGCTGTGTCAGGAATTCATCCACATTTTTCAGAGCGTTGCCTTTGTCCAGTCGCTCAAACACACGATCAATGAAATCTGTGTCATTCAAGGCTCCAGAGGACAATATCAGCTGTGCCACCTGATTAGGACTGAGCGCTGACAACAATCCAGCCTACAAAAGAGAATCAACATAATGTCAAACAGCAGTAACAGCAAGGCTGCGGGTAATAGATTTCAGTTAGCAAGCAAATAAGTGGGATCTATGAGATGCTTGTTTTTTTTACACGCCAAAAACAGATGCCTGTGTGTGGTCTTTTTTGTGATTAGAATGTTGGGCTGCTGTTTTCAAGGAGGACCGGAAGTGAAATGTATGCCTTACTGTAGAAATGTTGAAGTCGTTGAGGTCAGTGTATGCTGTGTATTGGACAAATGGACCCAGATTTGCCTCAACCCATTGGCCATCGCTCTCATTGTTCTGCCTGCAAACTAAATGATGCAAACAAAAGTTAAAATACATACAATTTAGCAAGGTTTTTCACCGGTAGACATGAAACAAATCAAGGAGAATTTTACTGCTCAGTCTTTTTCAAGATATTTCTCAGAAGAAAAGAGATGCCACGTCCCATGTCAGCCCTACCTGGCTTGTCGATGACACTGCCAGATTTTCTCAGGTAGCCCAGCAGAACATCTGTGATTCCTTGTCGTCTGTCCGATGGAATTGCCGAGAAAACTTTAGCCATCCCACTCACACTGCAAAAGTTGAAAGAAAACATGCTTATGCTGTCCTCCAAACTCTATTGTCACTGTTTGGTGCCACAAATTCTTGTTTGTTGCCAGAAAGCTACTCACATGACACGGTAGTTGGTGCAGTTGATGTTTGTGGTTGCATTTTGGAGCATTGCTGGAGTGAAGCTTGCAAGGACAGGAACCAGTTTCACATGGAACCAAATGTCAAAGTCGTTTTTGGTGAATTCCGTGAAATAGGGACTGATGATAGTGAAGGTCTTATTCATTACACGATCTCTCACAACAGGCTGGAATTCTGGGCTCTGTAACATTGTGGTAGAAATGGTCATTAGCACTTTGAAGACCGCATGTTGCAAGAACACCCATACAACATGCTACAAAGGATGCAACAGATTATTTGTTGTGTATCAGTTCCTCAACATGTTGTTAAAAAATTGACGCGTTTTCTTCTGACAATGCAGGAATTCAAATCCAGGATTGCCTTCCTTTACTCCTCACTGAAGAGTAGCCTACCTGTCCATTGGCTGTCAGCTGTGTCAGGAATTCATCCACATTTTTCAGAGCGTTGCCTTTGTCCAGTCGCTCAAACACACGATCAATGAAATCTGTGTCATTCAAGGCTCCAGAGGACAATATCAGCTGTGCCACCTGATTAGGACTGAGCGCTGACAACAATCCAGCCTACAAAAGAGAATCAACATAATGTCAAACAGCAGTAACAGCAAGGCTGCGGGTAATAGATTTCAGTTAGCAGCAAACTAAGTGGGATCTATGAGATGCTTGTTTTTTTGACACGCCAAAAACAAATGCCTGTGTGTGCTCTTTTTTGTGTCTAGAATGTTGGGCTGCTGTTTTCAAGGAGGACCGGAAGTGAAATGTATGCCTTACTGTAGAAATGTTGAAGTCGTTGAGGTCAGTGTATGCTGTGTATTGGACAAATGGACCCAGATTTGCCTCAACCCATTGGCCATCGCTCTCATTGTTCTGCCTGCAAACTAAATGATGCAAACAAAAGTTAAAATACATACAATTTAGCAAGGTTTTTCACCGGTAGACATGAAACAAATCAAGGAGAATTTTACTGCTCAGTCTTTTTCAAGATATTTCTCAGAAGAAAAGAGATGCCACGTCCCATGTCAGCCCTACCTGGCTTGTCGATGACACTGCCAGATTTTCTCAGGTAGCCCAGCAGAACATCTGTGATTCCTTGTCGTCTGTCCGATGGAATTGCCGAGAAAACTTTAGCCATCCCACTCACACTGCAAAAGTTGAAAGAAAACATGCTTATGCTGTCCTCCAAACTCTATTGTCACTGTTTGGTGCCACAAATCTTGTTTGTTGCCAGAAAGCTACTCACATGACACGGTAGTTGGTGCAGTTGATGTTTGTGGTTGCATTTTGGAGCATTGCTGGAGTGAAGCTTGCAAGGACAGGAACCAGTTTCACATGGAACCAAATGTCAAAGTCGTTTTTGGTGAATTCCGTGAAATAGGGACTGATGATAGTGAAGGTCTTATTCATTACACGATCTCTCACAACAGGCTGGAATTCTGGGCTCTGTAACATTGTGGTAGAAATGGTCATTAGCACTTTGAAGACCGCATGTTGCAAGAACACCCATACAACATGCTACAAAGGATGCAACAGATTATTTGCTGTGTATCAGTTCCTCAATGTGTTGTAACAGATTTGGCGCGTCTTCTTCTGACAATGCAGTAATTCAAATCCAGGATTGCCTTCCTTTACTCCTCACTGAAGACTAGCCTACCTGTCCATTGGCTGTCAGCTGTGTCAGGAATTCATCCACATTTTTCAGAGCGTTGCCTTTGTCCAGTCGCTCAAACACACGATCAATGAAATCTGTGTCATTCAAGGCTCCAGAGGACAATATCAGCTGTGCCACCTGATTAGGACTGAGCGCTGACAACAATCCAGCCTACAAAAGAGAATCAACATAATGTCAAACAGCAGTAACAGCAAGGCTGTGGGTAATAGATTTCAGTTAGCAGCAAACTAAGTGGGATCCATGAGATGCTTGTTTTTTTGACACGCCAAAAACAAATGCCTGTGTGTGCTCTTTTTTGTGTCTAGAATGTTGGGCTGCTGTTTTCAAGGAGGACCGGAAGTGAAATGTATGCCTTACTGTAGAAATGTTGAAGTCGTTGAGGTCAGTGTATGCTGTGTATTGGACAAATGGACCCAGATTTGCCTCAACCCATTGGCCATCGCTCTCATTGTTCTGCCTGCAAACTAAATGATGCAAACAAAAGTTAAAATACATACAATTTAGCAAGGTTTTTCACCGGTAGACATGAAACAAATCAAGGACAATGTTACTGCTCAGTCTTTTTCAAGATATTCTCAGAAGAAAAGAGATGCCACGTCCCATGTCAGCCCTACCTGGCTTGTCGATGACACTGCCAGATTTTCTCAGGTAGCCCAGCAGAACATCTGTGATTCCTTGTCGTCTGTCCGATGGAATTGCCGAGAAAACTTTAGCCATCCCACTCACACTGCAAAAGTTGAAAGAAAACATGCTTATGCTGTCCTCCAAACTCTATTGTCACTGTTTGGTGCCACAAAATCTTGTTTGTTGCCAGAAAGCTACTCACATGACACGGTAGTTGGTGCAGTTGATGTTTGTGGTTGCATTTTGGAGCATTGCTGGAGTGAAGCTTGCAAGGACAGGAACCAGTTTCACATGGAACCAAATGTCAAAGTCGTTTTTGGTGAATTCCGTGAAATGGGGACTGATGATAGTGAAGGTCTTATTCATTACACGATCTCTCACAACAGGCTGGAATTCTGGGCTCTGTAACATTGTGGTAGAAATGGTCATTAGCACCACATAGATTACATATTACACGTTGCAGCTACAACCATACAACATGTTAGAACAGATGCAACTTAGTATTTCGTGTGAATCAGTCCTTCAAAGCAATCTTGCAGTTTAGACATGGCTTTTTCTGACAATGCTGGAAAAAAATCCTTCACACTCTCTGAAGAGTAGCCTACCTGTCCATTGGCTGTCAGCTGTGTCAGGAATTCATCCACATTTTTCAGATCGTTGCCCTTTTCCAGTCCCTCAAACACACGATCAATGAAATCTGTGGTATTCAGGGCTCCCGAGTTCAGTATCAGTTGTGCCAGCTGAGTTGGACTGAGCGCTGTCAACAATCCAGCCTACAAAAGGGAATCAACATGACACTCAGCATTAATGGCAAGGCTGTGATTAATAGATTTCAGTTTGCACCACACTAAGTGGGATCCACGAGATGCTTGTTTTTTTGACACGCCAAAAACAAATGCCTGTGTGTGGTCTTTTTTGTGTCTAGAATGTTGGGCTGCTGTTTTCAAGGAGGACCGGAAGTGAAATGTATGCCTTACTGTAGAAATGTTGAAGTCGTTGAGGTCAGTGTATGCTGTGTATTGGACAAATGGACCCAGATTTGCCTCAACCCATTGGCCATCGCTCTCATTGTTCTGCCTGCAAACTAAATGATGCAAACAAAAGTTAAAATACATACAATTTAGCAAGGTTTTTCACCGGTAGACATGAAACAAATCGAGGACAATGTTACTGCTCAGTCTTTTTCAAGATATTTCTCAGAAGAAAAGAGATGCCACGTCCCATGTCAGCCCTACCTGGCTTGTCGATGACACTGCCAGATTTTCTCAGGTAGCCCAGCAGAACATCTGTGATTCCTTGTCGTCTGTCCGATGGAATTGCCGAGAAAACTTTAGCCATCCCACTCACACTGCAAAAGTTGAAAGAAAACATCCTTATGCTGTCCTCCAAACCCTATTGTCACTGTTTGGTGCCACAAAATCTTGTTTGTTGCCAGAAAGCTACTCACATGACACGGTAGTTGGTGCAGTTGATGTTTGTGGTTGCATTTTGGAGCATTGCTGGAGTGAAGCTTGCAAGGACAGGAACCAGTTTCACATGGAACCAAATGTCAAAGTCGTTTTTGGTGAATTCCCTGAAATGGGGACTGATGATAGTGAAGGTCTTATTCATTACACGATCTCTCACAACAGGCTGGAATTCTGGGCTCTGTAACATTGTGGTAGAAATGGTCATTAGCACTTTGAAGACCGCATGTTGCAAGAACACCCATACAACATGCTACAAAGGATGCAACAGATTATTTGCTGTGTATCAGTTCCTCAACATGTTGTTAAAAAATTGACGCGTTTTCTTCTGACAATGCAGGAATTCAAATCCAGGATTGCCTTCCTTTACTCCTCACTGAAGAGTAGCCTACCTGTCCATTGGCTGTCAGCTGTGTCAGGAATTCATCCACATTTTTCAGAGCGTTGCCTTTGTCCAGTCGCTCAAACACACGATCAATGAAATCTGTGTCATTCAAGGCTCCAGAGGACAATATCAGCTGTGCCACCTGATTAGGACTGAGCGCTGACAACAATCCAGCCTACAAAAGAGAATCAACATAATGTCAAACAGCAGTAACAGCAAGGCTGCGGGTAATAGATTTCAGTTAGCAGCAAACTAAGTGGGATCTATGAGATGTTCATTTTCTTTTTACACGCCAAAAACAAATGCCTGTGTGTGCTCTTTTTTGTGTCTAGAATGTTGGGCTGCTGTTTTCAAGGAGGACCGGAAGTGAAATGTATGCCTTACTGTAGAAATGTTGAAGTCGTTGAGGTCAGTGTATGCTGTGTATTGGACAAATGGACCCAGATTTGCCTCAACCCATTGGCCATCGCTCTCATTGTTCTGCCTGCAAACTAAATGATGCAAACAAAAGTTAAAATACATACAATTTAGCAAGGTTTTTCACCGGTAGACATGAAACAAATCAAGGACAATGTTACTGCTCAGTCTTTTTCAAGATATTTCTCAGAAGAAAAGAGATGCCACGTCCCATGTCAGCCCTACCTGGCTTGTCGATGACACTGCCAGATTTTCTCAGGTAGCCCAGCAGAACATCTGTGATTCCTTGTCGTCTGTCCGATGGAATTGCCGAGAAAACTTTAGCCATCCCACTCACACTGCAAAAGTTGAAAGAAAACATGCTTATGCTGTCCTCCAAACTCTATTGTCACTGTTTGGTGCCACAAAATCTTGTTTGTTGCCAGAAAGCTACTCACATGACACGGTAGTTGGTGCAGTTGATGTTTGTGGTTGCATTTTGGAGCATTGCTGGAGTGAAGCTTGCAAGGACAGGAACCAGTTTCACATGGAACCAAATGTCAAAGTCGTTTTTGGTGAATTCCGTGAAATAGGGACTGATGATAGTGAAGGTCTTATTCATTACACGATCTCTCACAACAGGCTGGAATTCTGGGCTCTGTAACATTGTGGTAGAAATGGTCATTAGCACTTTGAAGACCGCATGTTGCAAGAACACCCATACAACATGCTACAAAGGATGTAACAGATTATTTGCTGTGTATCAGTTCCTCAATGTGTTGTAACAGATTTGGCGCGTCTTCTTCTGACAATGCTGTAATTCAAATCCAGGATTGCCTTCCTTTACTCCTCACTGAAGAGTAGCCTACCTGTCCATTGGCTGTCAGCTGTGTCAGGAATTCATCCACATTTTTCAGAGCATTGCCTTTGTCCAGTCGCTCAAACACACGATCAATGAAATCTGTGTCATTCAAGGCTCCAGAGGACAATATCAGCTGTGCCACCTGATTAGGACTGAGCGCTGACAACAATCCAGCCTAGAAAAGAGAATCAACATAATGTCAAACAGCAGTAACAGCAAGGCTGCGGGTAATAGATTTTAGTTAGCAGCAAACTAAGTGGGATCTATGAGATGCTTGTTTTTTTGACACGCCAAAAACAAATGCCTGTGTGTGCTCTTTTTTGTGTCTAGAATGTTGGGCTGCTGTTTTCAAGGAGGACCGGAAGTGAAATGTATGCCTTACTGTAGAAATGTTGAAGTCGTTGAGGTCAGTGTATGCTGTGTATTGGACAAATGGACCCAGATTTGCCTCAACCCATTGGCCATCGCTCTCATTGTTCTGCCTGCAAACTAAATGATGCAAACAAAAGTTAAAATACATACAATTTAGCAAGGTTTTTCACCGGTAGACATGAAACAAATCAAGGACAATGTTACTGCTCAGTCTTTTTCAAGATATTTCTCAGAAGAAAAGAGATGCCACGTCCCATGTCAGCCCTACCTGGCTTGTCGATGACACTGCCAGATTTTCTCAGGTAGCCCAGCAGAACATCTGTGATTCCTTGTCGTCTGTCCGATGGAATTGCCGAGAAAACTTTAGCCATCCCACTCACACTGCAAAAGTTGAAAGAAAACATGCTTATGCTGTCCTCCAAACTCTATTGTCACTGTTTGGTGCCACAAAATCTTGTTTGTTGCCAGAAAGCTACTCACATGACACGGTAGTTGGTGCAGTTGATGTTTGTGGTTGCATTTTGGAGCATTGCTGGAGTGAAGCTTGCAAGGACAGGAACCAGTTTCACATGGAACCAAATGTCAAAGTCGTTTTTGGTGAATTCCGCTGAAATGAGGACTGATGATAGTGAAGGTCTTATTCATTACACGATCTCTCACAACAGGCTGGAATTCTGGGCTCTGTAACATTGTGGTAGAAATGGTCATTAGCACTTTGAAGACCGCATGTTGCAAGAACACCCATACAACATGCTACAAAGGATGCAACAGATTATTTGCTGTGTATCAGTTCCTCAATGTGTTGTAACAGATTTGGCGCGTCTTCTTCTGACAATGCAGGAATTCAAATCCAGGATTGCCTTCCTTTACTCCTCACTGAAGAGTAGCCTACCTGTCCATTGGCTGTCAGCTGTGTCAGGAATTCATCCACATTTTTCAGAGCGTTGCCTTTGTCCAGTCGCTCAAACACACGATCAATGAAATCTGTGTCATTCAAGGCTCCAGAAGACAATATCAGCTGTGCCACCTGATTAGGACTGAGCGCTGACAACAATCCAGCCTAGAAAAGAGAATCAACATAATGTCAAACAGCAGTAACAGCAAGGCTGCGGGTAATAGATTTCAGTTAGCAGCAAACTAAGTGGGATCTATGAGATGTTCGTTTTCTTTTTACACGCCAAAAACAAATGCCTGTGTGTGCTCTTTTTTGTGTCTAGAATGTTGGGCTGCTGTTTTCAAGGAGGACCGGAAGTGAAATGTATGCCTTACTGTAGAAATGTTGAAGTCGTTGAGGTCAGTGTATGCTGTGTATTGGACAAATGGACCCAGATTTGCCTCAACCCATTGGCCATCGCTCTCATTGTTCTGCCTGCAAACTAAATGATGCAAACAAAAGTTAGAATACATACAATTTAGCAAGGTTTTTCACCGGTAGACATGAAACAAATCAAGGACAATGTTACTGCTCAGTCTTTTTCAAGATATTTCTCAGAAGAAAAGAGATGCCACGTCCCATGTCAGCCCTACCTGGCTTGTCGATGACACTGCCAGATTTTCTCAGGTAGCCCAGCAGAACATCTGTGATTCCTTGTCGTCTGTCCGATGGAATTGCCGAGAAAACTTTAGCCATCCCACTCACACTGCAAAAGTTGAAAGAAAACATGCTTATGCTGTCCTCCAAACTCTATTGTCACTGTTTGGTGCCACAAATTCTTGTTTGTTGCCAGAAAGCTACTCACATGACACGGTAGTTGGTGCAGTTGATGTTTGTGGTTGCATTTTGGAGCATTGCTGGAGTGAAGCTTGCAAGGACAGGAACCAGTTTCACATGGAACCAAATGTCAAAGTCGTTTTTGGTGAATTCCGTGAAATGGGGACTGATGATAGTGAAGGTCTTATTCATTACACGATCTCTCACAACAGGCTGGAATTCTGGGCTCTGTAACATTGTGGTAGAAATGGTCATTAGCACTTTGAAGACCGCATGTTGCAAGAACACCCATACAACATGCTACAAAGCATGTAACAGATTATTTGCTGTGTATCAGTTCCTCAATGTGTTGTTACAGATTTGGCGCGTTTTCTTCTGACAATGCTGTAATTCAAATCCAGGATTGCCTTCCTTTACTCCTCACTGAAGACTAGCCTACCTGTCCATTGGCTGTCAGCTGTGTCAGGAATTCATCCACATTTTTCAGAGCGTTGCCTTTGTCCAGTCGCTCAAACACACGATCAATGAAATCTGTGTCATTCAAGGCTCCAGAGGACAATATCAGCTGTGCCACCTGATTAGGACTGAGCGCTGACAACAATCCAGCCTAGAAAAGAGAATCAACATAATGTCAAACAGCAGTAACAGCAAGGCTGCGGGTAATAGATTTTAGTTAGCAGCAAACTAAGTGGGATCTATGAGATGTTCATTTTCTTTTTACACGCCAAAAACAAATGCCTGTGTGTGCTCTTTTTTGTGTCTAGAATGTTGGGCTGCTGTTTTCAAGGAGGACCGGAAGTGAAATGTATGCCTTACTGTAGAAATGTTGAAGTCGTTGAGGTCAGTGTATGCTGTGTATTGGACAAATGGACCCAGATTTGCCTCAACCCATTGGCCATCGCTCTCATTGTTCTGCCTGCAAACTAAATGATGCAAACAAAAGTTAAAATACATACAATTTAGCAAGGTTTTTCACCGGTAGACATGAAACAAATCGAGGACAATGTTACTGCTCAGTCTTTTTCAAGATATTTCTCAGAAGAAAAGAGATGCCACGTCCCATGTCAGCCCTACCTGGCTTGTCGATGACACTGCCAGATTTTCTCAGGTAGCCCAGCAGAACATCTGTGATTCCTTGTCGTCTGTCCGATGGAATTGCCGAGAAAACTTTAGCCATCCCACTCACACTGCAAAAGTTGAAAGAAAACATGCTTATGCTGACCTCCAAACTCTATTGTCACTGTTTGGTGCCACAAATTCTTGTTTGTTGCCAGAAAGCTACTCACATGACACGGTAGTTGGTGCAGTTGATGTTTGTGGTTGCATTTTGGAGCATTGCTGGAGTGAAGCTTGCAAGGACAGGAACCATTTTCACATGGAACCAAATGTCAAAGTCGTTTTTGGTGAATTCCGTGAAATGGGGACTGATGATAGTGAAGGTCTTATTCATTACACGATCTCTCACAACAGGCTGGAATTCTGGGCTCTGTAACATTGTGGTAGAAATGGTCATTAGCACTTTAAAGACCGCATGTTGCAAGAACACCCATACAACACGCTACAAAGGATGTAACAGATTATTTGTTGTGTATCAGTTCCTCAATGTGTTGTTACAGATTTGGCGCATTTTCTTCTGACAATGCTGTAATTCAAATCCAGGATTGCCTTCCTTTACTCCTCACTGAAGACTAGCCTACCTGTCCATTGGCTGTCAGCTGTGTCAGGAATTCATCCACATTTTTCAGAGCGTTGCCTTTGTCCAGTCGCTCAAACACACGATCAATGAAATCTGTGTCATTCAAGGCTCCAGAGGACAATATCAGCTGTGCCACCTGATTAGGACTGAGCGCTGACAACAATCCAGCCTACAAAAGAGAATCAACATAATGTCAAACAGCAGTAACAGCAAGGCTGCGGGTAATAGATTTCAGTTAGCAGCAAACTAAGTGGGATCTATGAGATGTTCATTTTCTTTTTACACGCCAAAAACAAATGCCTGTGTGTGGTCTTTTTTGTGTCTAGAATGTTGGGCTGCTGTTTTCAAGGAGGACCGGAAGTGAAATGTATGCCTTACTGTAGAAATGTTGAAGTCGTTGAGGTCAGTGTATGCTGTGTATTGGACAAATGGACCCAGATTTGCCTCAACCCATTGGCCATCGCTCTCATTGTTCTGCCTGCAAACTAAATGATGCAAACAAAAGTTAAAATACATACAATTTAGCAAGGTTTTTCACCGGTAGACATGAAACAAATCGAGGACAATGTTACTGCTCAGTCTTTTTCAAGATATTTCTCAGAAGAAAAGAGATGCCACGTCCCATGTCAGCCCTACCTGGCTTGTCGATGACACTGCCAGATTTTCTCAGGTAGCCCAGCAGAACATCTGTGATTCCTTGTCGTCTGTCCGATGGAATTGCCGAGAAAACTTTAGCCATCCCACTCACACTGCAAAAGTTGAAAGAAAACATGCTTATGCTGTCCTCCAAACTCTATTGTCACTGTTTGGTGCCACAAAATCTTGTTTGTTGCCAGAAAGCTACTCACATGACACGGTAGTTGGTGCAGTTGATGTTTGTGGTTGCATTTTGGAGCATTGCTGGAGTGAAGCTTGCAAGGACAGGAACCAGTTTCACATGGAACCAAATGTCAAAGTCGTTTTTGGTGAATTCCGCGAAATGAGGACTGATGATAGTGAAGGTCTTATTCATTACACGATCTCTCACAACAGGCTGGAATTCTGGGCTCTGTAACATTGTGGTAGAAATGGTCATTAGCACTTTGAAGACCGCATGTTGCAAGAACACCCATACAACATGCTACAAAGGATGCAACAGATTATTTGTTGTGTATCAGTTCCTCAACATGTTAAAAAATTGACGCGTTTTCTTCTGACAATGCAGGAATTCAAATCCAGGATTGCCTTCCTTTACTCCTCACTGAAGAGTAGCCTACCTGTCCATTGGCTGTCAGCTGTGTCAGGAATTCATCCACATTTTTCAGAGCGTTGCCTTTGTCCAGTCGCTCAAACACACGATCAATGAAATCTGTGTCATTCAAGGCTCCAGAGGACAATATCAGCTGTGCCACCTGATTAGGACTGAGCGCTGACAACAATCCAGCCTACAAAAGAGAATCAACATAATGTCAAACAGCAGTAACAGCAAGGCTGCGGGTAATAGATTTCAGTTAGCAGCAAACTAAGTGGGATCTATGAGATGTTCGGTTTTTTTTTACACGCCAAAAACAAATGCCTGTGTGTGGTCTTTTTTGTGTCTAGAATGTTGGGCTGCTGTTTTCAAGGAGGACCGGAAGTGAAATGTATGCCTTACTGTAGAAATGTTGAAGTCGTTGAGGTCAGTGTATGCTGTGTATTGGACAAATGGACCCAGATTTGCCTCAACCCATTGGCCATCGCTCTCATTGTTCTGCCTGCAAACTAAATGATGCAAACAAAAGTTAAAATACATACAATTTAGCAAGGTTTTTCACCGGTAGACATGAAACAAATCGAGGACAATGTTACTGCTCAGTCTTTTTCAAGATATTTCTCAGAAGAAAAGAGATGCCACGTCCCATGTCAGCCCTACCTGGCTTGTCGATGACACTGCCAGATTTTCTCAGGTAGCCCAGCAGAACATCTGTGATTCCTTGTCGTCTGTCCGATGGAATTGCCGAGAAAACTTTAGCCATCCCACTCACACTGCAAAAGTTGAAAGAAAACATGCTTATGCTGTCCTCCAAACCCTATTGTCACTGTTTGGTGCCACAAAATCTTGTTTGTTGCCAGAAAGCTACTCACATGACACGGTAGTTGGTGCAGTTGATGTTTGTGGTTGCATTTTGGAGCATTGCTGGAGTGAAGCTTGCAAGGACAGGAACCAGTTTCACATGGAACCAAATGTCAAAGTCGTTTTTGGTGAATTCCGTGAAATGAGGACTGATGATAGTGAAGGTCTTATTCATTACACGATCTCTCACAACAGGCTGGAATTCTGGGCTCTGTAACATTGTGGTAGAAATGGTCATTAGCACTTTGAAGACCGCATGTTGCAAGAACACCCATACAACATGCTACAAAGCATGTAACAGATTATTTGCTGTGTATCAGTTCCTCAATGTGTTGTAACAGATTTGGCGCGTCTTCTTCTGACAATGCTGTAATTCAAATCCAGGATTGCCTTCCTTTACTCCTCACTGAAGAGTAGCCTACCTGTCCATTGGCTGTCAGCTGTGTCAGGAATTCATCCACATTTTTCAGAGCGTTGCCTTTGTCCAGTCGCTCAAACACACGATCAATGAAATCTGTGTCATTCAAGGCTCCAGAGGACAATATCAGCTGTGCCACCTGATTAGGACTGAGCGCTGACAACAATCCAGCCTACAAAAGAGAATCAACATAATGTCAAACAGCAGTAACAGCAAGGCTGCGGGTAATATATTTCAGTTAGCAGCAAACTAAGTGGGATCTATGAGATGTTCGGTTTTTTTTACACGCCAAAAACAAATGCCTGTGTGTGCTCTTTTTTGTGTCTAGAATGTTGGGCTGCTGTTTTCAAGGAGGACCGGAAGTGAAATGTATGCCTTACTGTAGAAATGTTGAAGTCGTTGAGGTCAGTGTATGCTGTGTATTGGACAAATGGACCCAGATTTGCCTCAACCCATTGGCCATCGCTCTCATTGTTCTGCCTGCAAACTAAATGATGCAAACAAAAGTTAGAATACATACAATTTAGCAAGGTTTTTCACCGGTAGACATGAAACAAATCAAGGACAATGTTACTGCTCAGTCTTTTTCAAGATATTTCTCAGAAGAAAAGAGATGCCACGTCCCATGTCAGCCCTACCTGGCTTGTCGATGACACTGCCAGATTTTCTCAGGTAGCCCAGCAGAACATCTGTGATTCCTTGTCGTCTGTCCGATGGAATTGCCGAGAAAACTTTAGCCATCCCACTCACACTGCAAAAGTTGAAAGAAAACATGCTTACGCTGACCTCCCAACCTTATTGTCACTGTTTGGTGCCACAAAATCTTGTTTGTTGCCAGAAAGCTACTCACATGACACGGTAGTTGGTGCAGTTGATGTTTGTGGTTGCATTTTGGAGCATTGCTGGAGTGAAGCTTGCAAGGACAGGAACCAGTTTCACATGGAACCAAATGTCAAAGTCGTTTTTGGTGAATTCCGTGAAATGGGGACTGATGATAGTGAAGGTCTTATTCATTACACGATCTCTCACAACAGGCTGGAATTCTGGGCTCTGTAACATTGTGGTAGAAATGGTCATTAGCACTTTGAAGACCGCATGTTGCAAGAACACCCATACAACATGCTACAAAGGATGCAACAGATTATTTGCTGTGTATCAGTTCCTCAATGTTTTGTAACAGATTTGGCGCGTCTTCTTCTGACAATGCTGTAATTCAAATCCAGGATTGCCTTCCTTTACTCCTCACTGAAGACTAGCCTACCTGTCCATTGGCTGTCAGCTGTGTCAGGAATTCATCCACATTTTTCAGAGCGTTGCCTTTGTCCAGTCGCTCAAACACACGATCAATGAAATCTGTGTCATTCAAGGCTCCAGAGGACAATATCAGCTGTGCCACCTGATTAGGACTGAGCGCTGACAACAATCCAGCCTACAAAAGAGAATCAACATAATGTCAAACAGCAGTAACAGCAAGGCTGCGGGTAATAGATTTCAGTTAGCAGCAAACTAAGTGGGATCTATGAGATGTTGGTTTTCTTTTTACATGCCAAAAACAAATGCCTGTGTGTGCTCTTTTTTGTGTCTAGAATGTTGGGCTGCTGTTTTCGAGGAGGACTGGAAGTGAAATGTATGCCTTACTGTAGAAATGTTGAAGTCGTTGAGGTCAGTGTATGCTGTGTATTGGACAAATGGACCCAGATTTGCCTCAACCCATTGGCCATCGCTCTCATTGTTCTGCCTGCAAACTAAATGATGCAAACAAAAGTTAAAATACATACAATTTAGCAAGGTTTTTCACCGGTAGACATGAAACAAATCGAGGACAATGTTACTGCTCAGTCTTTTTCAAGATATTTCTCAGAAGAAAAGAGATGCCACGTCCCATGTCAGCCCTACCTGGCTTGTCGATGACACTGCCAGATTTTCTCAGGTAGCCCAGCAGAACATCTGTGATTCCTTGTCGTCTGTCCGATGGAATTGCCGAGAAAACTTTAGCCATCCCACTCACACTGCAAAAGTTGAAAGAAAACATGCTTATGCTGTCCTCCAAACTCTATTGTCACTGTTTGGTGCCACAAAATCTTGTTTGTTGCCAGAAAGCTACTCACATGACACGGTAGTTGGTGCAGTTGATGTTTGTGGTTGCATTTTGGAGCATTGCTGGAGTGAAGCTTGCAAGGACAGGAACCAGTTTCACATGGAACCAAATGTCAAAGTCGTTTTTGGTGAAATCCATGAAATGAGGACTGATGATAGTGAAGGTCTTATTCATTACACGATCTCTCACAACAGGCTGGAATTCTGGGCTCTGTAACATTGTGGTAGAAATGGTCATTAGCACTTTGAAGACCGCATGTTGCAAGAACACCCATACAACATGCTACAAAGGATGCAACAGATTATTTGTTGTGTATCAGTTCCTCAACATGTTGTTAAAAAATTGACGCGTTTTCTTCTGACAATGCAGTAATTCAAATCCAGGATTGCCTTCCTTTACTCCTCACTGAAGACTAGCCTACCTGTCCATTGGCTGTCAGCTGTGTCAGGAATTCATCCACATTTTTCAGAGCGTTGCCTTTGTCCAGTCGCTCAAACACACGATCAATGAAATCTGTGTCATTCAAGGCTCCAGAGGACAATATCAGCTGTGCCACCTGATTAGGACTGAGCGCTGACAACAATCCAGCCTACAAAAGAGAATCAACATAATGTCAAACAGCAGTAACAGCAAGGCTGCGGGTAATAGATTTCAGTTAGCAGCAAACTAAGTGGGATCTATGAGATGTTCATTTTCTTTTTACACGCCAAAAACAAATGCCTGTGTGTGCTCTTTTTTGTGTCTAGAATGTTGGGCTGCTGTTTTCAAGGAGGACCGGAAGTGAAATGTATGCCTTACTGTAGAAATGTTGAAGTCGTTGAGGTCAGTGTATGCTGTGTATTGGACAAATGGACCCAGATTTGCCTCAACCCATTGGCCATCGCTCTCATTGTTCTGCCTGCAAACTAAATGATGCAAACAAAAGTTAAAATACATACAATTTAGCAAGGTTTTTCACCGGTAGACATGAAACAAATCGAGGACAATGTTACTGCTCAGTCTTTTTCAAGATATTTCTCAGAAGAAAAGAGATGCCACGTCCCATGTCAGCCCTACCTGGCTTGTCGATGACACTGCCAGATTTTCTCAGGTAGCCCAGCAGAACATCTGTGATTCCTTGTCGTCTGTCCGATGGAATTGCCGAGAAAACTTTAGCCATCCCACTCACACTGCAAAAGTTGAAAGAAAACATGCTTATGCTGTCCTCCAAACTCTGTTGTCACTGTTTGGTGCCACAAAATCTTGTTTGTTGCCAGAAAGCTACTCACATGACACGGTAGTTGGTGCAGTTGATGTTTGTGGTTGCATTTTGGAGCATTGCTGGAGTGAAGCTTGCAAGGACAGGAACCAGTTTCACATGGAACCAAATGTCAAAGTCGTTTTTGGTGAATTCCGCGAAATGAGGACTGATGATAGTGAAGGTCTTATTCATTACACGATCTCTCACAACAGGCTGGAATTCTGGGCTCTGTAACATTGTGGTAGAAATGGTCATTAGCACTTTGAAGACCGCATGTTGCAAGAACACCCATACAACATGCTACAAAGGATGCAACAGATTATTTGCTGTGTATCAGTTCCTCAATGTTTTGTAACAGATTTGGCGCGTCTTCTTCTGACAATGCTGTAATTCAAATCCAGGATTGCCTTCCTTTACTCCTCACTGAAGACTAGCCTACCTGTCCATTGGCTGTCAGCTGTGTCAGGAATTCATCCACATTTTTCAGAGCGTTGCCTTTGTCCAGTCGCTCAAACACACGATCAATGAAATCTGTGTCATTCAAGGCTCCAGAGGACAATATCAGCTGTGCCACCTGATTAGGACTGAGCGCTGACAACAATCCAGCCTACAAAAGAGAATCAACATAATGTCAAACAGCAGTAACAGCAAGGCTGCGGGTAATAGATTTCAGTTAGCAGCAAACTAAGTGGGATCTATGAGATGTTCGTTTTCTTTTTACACGCCAAAAACAAATGCCTGTGTGTGGTCTTTTTTGTGTCTAGAATGTTGGGCTGCTGTTTTCGAGGAGGACCGGAAGTGAAATATATGCCTTACTGTAGAAATGTTGAAGTCGTTGAGGTCAGTGTATGCTGTGTATTGGACAAATGGACCCAGATTTGCCTCAACCCATTGGCCATCGCTCTCATTGTTCTGCCTGCAAACTAAATGATGCAAACAAAAGTTAAAATACATACAATTTAGCAAGGTTTTTCACCGGTAGACATGAAACAAATCGAGGACAATGTTACTGCTCAGTCTTTTTCAAGATATTTCTCAGAAGAAAAGAGATGCCACGTCCCATGTCAGCCCTACCTGGCTTGTCGATGACACTGCCAGATTTTCTCAGGTAGCCCAGCAGAACATCTGTGATTCCTTGTCGTCTGTCCGATGGAATTGCCGAGAAAACTTTAGCCATCCCACTCACACTGCAAAAGTTGAAAGAAAACATGCTTATGCTGTCCTCCAAACTCTATTGTCACTGTTTGGTGCCACAAAATCTTGTTTGTTGCCAGAAAGCTACTCACATGACACGGTAGTTGGTGCAGTTGATGTTTGTGGTTGCATTTTGGAGCATTGCTGGAGTGAAGCTTGCAAGGACAGGAACCAGTTTCACATGGAACCAAATGTCAAAGTCGTTTTTGGTGAATTCCATGAAATGAGGACTGATGATAGTGAAGGTCTTATTCATTACACGATCTCTCACAACAGGCTGGAATTCTGGGCTCTGTAACATTGTGGTAGAAATGGTCATTAGCACTTTGAAGACCGCATGTTGCAAGAACACCCATACAACATGCTACAAAGCATGTAACAGATTATTTGCTGTGTATCAGTTCCTCAATGTGTTGTAACAGATTTGGCGCGTCTTCTTCTGACAATGCTGTAATTCAAATCCAGGATTGCCTTCCTTTACTCCTCACTGAAGAGTAGCCTACCTGTCCATTGGCTGTCAGCTGTGTCAGGAATTCATCCACATTTTTCAGAGCGTTGCCTTTGTCCAGTCGCTCAAACACATGATCAATGAAATCTGTGTCATTCAAGGCTCCAGAAGACAATATCAGCTGTGCCACCTGATTAGGACTGAGCGCTGACAACAATCCAGCCTACAAAAGAGAATCAACATAATGTCAAATAGCAGTAACAGCAAGGCTGTGGGTAATAGATTTCAGTTAGCAGCAAACTAAGTGGGATCCATGAGATGCTTGTTTTTTTGACACGCCAAAAACAAATGCCTGTCTGTGCTCTTTTTTGTGTCTAGAATGTTGGGCTGCTGTTTTCAAGGAGGACCGGAAGTGAAATGTATGCCTTACTGTAGAAATGTTGAAGTCGTTGAGGTCAGTGTATGCTGTGTATTGGACAAATGGACCCAGATTTGCCTCAACCCATTGGCCATCGCTCTCATTGTTCTGCCTGCAAACTAAATGATGCAAACAAAAGTTAAAATACATACAATTTAGCAAGGTTTTTCACCGGTAGACATGAAACAAATCGAGGACAATGTTACTGCTCAGTCTTTTTCAAGATATTCCTCAGAAGAAAAGAGATGCCACGTCCCATGTCAGCCCTACCTGGCTTGTCGATGACACTGCCAGATTTTCTCAGGTAGCCCAGCAGAACATCTGTGATTCCTTGTCGTCTGTCCGATGGAATTGCCGAGAAAACTTTAGCCATCCCACTCACACTGCAAAAGTTGAAAGAAAACATGCTCATGCTGTCCTCCAAACTCTATTGTCACTGTTTGGTGCCACAAAATCTTGTTTGTTGCCAGAAAGCTACTCACATGACACGGTAGTTGGTGCAGTTGATGTTTGTGGTTGCATTTTGGAGCATTGCTGGAGTGAAGCTTGCAAGGACAGGAACCAGTTTCACATGGAACCAAATGTCAAAGTCGTTTTTGGTGAATTCCGCGAAATGAGGACTGATGATAGTGAAGGTCTTATTCATTACACGATCTCTCACAACAGGCTGGAATTCTGGGCTCTGTAACATTGTGGTAGAAATGGTCATTAGCACCACATAGATTACATATTACGCGTTGCAGCTACAACCATACAACATGTTAGAACAGATGCATCTTAGTATTTTGTGTGAATCAGTCCTTCAAAGCAATCTTGCAGTTTAGACATGGCTTTTTCTGACAATGCTGGAAAAAAATCCTTCACACTCTCTGAAGAGTAGCCTACCTGTCCATTGGCTGTCAGCTGTGTCAGGAATTCATCCACATTTTTCAGAGCGTTGCCCTTTTCCAGTCGCTCAAACACACGATCAATGAAATCTGTGGTATTCAGGGCTCCCGAGTTCAGTATCAGTTGTGCCACCTGAGTAGGACTGAGCGCTGTCAACAATCCAGCCTACAAAAGGGAATCAACATGTCACTCAGCATTAATGGCAAGGCTGTGATTAATAGATTTCAGTTTGCACCACAAATGTCAAGTTCAATTGGCACTCACAATGGATGAATTGCGACTGAGGGTTTGCAAATCCTGCAGCGTTGCAAAATCAGAGAACCCTCCAAGGTTTGCCTGTAGCCAGCCTTGGCTCCCTGTGACTGATGAGACACAGCCAGGATCTGCACAAAAAGAAACAAAGAGATTAGCTGGGTCATAAGACACATGTTCTCAACGACATACCAAACTGAGCTTGAGTGCCTGCTTTTACCTGATGAGTCATTTTTTGACAGGAATGGTCTGATGAAATGCGTGAAGACTGCTTGCTGTCTGTCTCTTTCCATGGATGCCCTTTGGCTGCCAAATACCTGGATGCTATATTTGAGAAAAGGCTTTCAACATCTAAACTAATAGTAAACTGCAAGTTTTTCAGCAATATTGTTGGCAGTGGAGCAATATGTCACATATTTGCTTACATAATCTGGTATGCTGGGCAGCTGAAGTTGTTGGAGCTAAGGCAAAATAGGAAGTTGAAGGATGGCGTGGCCAGAAATGGACGGATCTTTGTCTTGAACCAGCTGGTGATGAACTCCTCACTCTGGAGTTGTGTCTGGCTGAAGTTTGCAATTGTCACCTCTCCAAGAGCCTCAAGTGCATTTGACAAGGTTGGGTAGGTGTTGTTGGGGGCCTTGAATTGGCAGAAATATCATTTTAGTTGGCCACAAACCTTACATAGAGAAACCAATATTGTGAAATTGTGATTTTGGATTTACCATGGTAGCAAACATCTCAAGAGCCTGGTCCAGGACAGCAGAAACTTTTTGGAAGAAAAGCTTCCAGACTTCTACCGGGTATATCATTTGGTTTTTCAGTGAGCAATTCAGCAGTGTGACCACGTTGCTGGATGTGAGATACGTAGCCTTGAAAAAGAAATACAGCCATCTTGTCAGATATTATGGAGATATCTTTCTCCAGACAGTAATATAACAATAGCCAGATTCTTTCTTTGGGATTCATAACTTAGCTTTAAAAATTCTTACAGAGGAACAGGCATGTTCTGTGATGGTGAAATTGCACAGGGCTGCAGAGGAATTGTCAGCTGACAGTATTTGCTGAAGTTTTGAACTGTTGAAAAAAAAATGTAATCAAACCCAGTGTCACCTTAGTTATACTGAGAAAGAATGCTACCTGGACCAAATCATCATTGGACAGAAATGCATTTCACCCACCTATCAGTTGCATCACAGATGAGATTCACTGTGAAAAGAGCATGGCCATGTGTGAGATAGTAGTCAGTCAGAATTCAGTTTTGTCTTTAGAGTTCAAATGTCTATTTTTAGGCAGACTTACCATGAACTGGGGTCACCTTGCACTGGAGACAAAGAAAATATAACTGTTAGTATAGCTGAAAAAGCCTTTTCAATTGTAAATACCTTGACTCCGTCAGAGTTAGACAGTTATTGTGCCAAACTTGGATCAAATATTGCATAACCTGTGTAAGACCCCCAAAGAAATGAACCTACCGCGAAGGAAGCTGGTACTGAGCAACCTGTTTGAGAAAAAGAAAACATATATAGAATTACATCAATGCAGAAGTCATCACCGTGCTGGTACTGAGCTCTTCGTAAAAGTTTAGTCAGGACAGCATATTTGCTACATACGCGTGAATGTGTCTTGGAGTGACTGCTTGTTTGATCTCACGCCCTGTGAAAGGTCCAGTGGCAATGCTCTCAAACTTTGCACAAGACCATCATGTCTGCAGGAAGAAAAGAAATTATTGTGACTTGTCAGGAGCCTCAGTTTGTCATCACGGACACCCAAAACATTTAACTGTGGATGCCAGAAATATCTTACACAGCCTCATAGGATTCACAGGTGATGTTACTGGGGATCACTCGCAAGCTGCCAGGAAGGATGCTCGCCATCACAGGAACCAAATAAACTTGGAACCACAGTTGATAGTCTCCTGGCTCAAAGCCATTAAGCTGAGGAGCTAGGGCGGTCAAGGTCAGGTTCAAGATGGTGTCTCGCACAACTGGATTCTTGATGAGGGTGACATTTTTCTGAAAGACAAAAGATTTATGTTGACGTTAGAGAGGACATTTTCACATTCTGAAATCTGAAATCTACATTCCATGGAGCATCTGAGTCAAGAAGCATGTTAGAAATTCATTATTTTGAGTTCAACTTTGGCTCAGTGTCAGCTTTAACTCTGGGAAGGCCAGTTTGTTAAACAGTTCTGTTAACAATTGTCAATGTTAACACTGAAGTAAGGTTAACAAGTATTATTCACCTGTTTGTTGATGCTTGCAAAAGTCTCAAAAAACTGTTTGAGCTTCTGGTAATCACTGTTCTTAGTCAAGCTTGTCAACACCTCCCTTATGAGTTGCTTATCATTTAAAGCTCTGCTGTCTGGATCCAGGACCAGCTCAGCCTTCTGCTGTGGTGAGAGATGGTCCAAAAGTGCCTCCTGAGGATGCAAGAAAAGTAGGACATATGAAATTGTCATCTTTTTATACAAAGTAGAGAAATTACCTGTGTATGGGTTTTCCAATCCACAAATTTATTCTGCTGTTTTCGAGGAGGACTGGAAGTGAAATGTATGCCTTACTGTAGAAATGTTGAAGTCGTTGAGGTCAGTGTATGCTGTGTATTGGACAAATGGACCCAGATTTGCCTCAACCCATTGGCCATCGCTCTCATTGTTCTGCCTGCAAACTAAATGATGCAAACAAAAGTTAGAATACATAAAATTTAGCAACGTTTTTCACCGGTAGACATGAACCAAATCAAGGACAATTTTACTGCTCAGTCTTTTTCAAGATATTTCTCAGAAGAAAAGAGATGCCACGTCCCATGTCAGCCCTACCTGGCTTGTCGATGACACTGCCAGATTTTCTCAGGTAGCGCAGCAGAACATCTGTGATTCCTTTTCGTCTGTCCGATGGAATTGCCGAGAAAACTTTAGCCATCCCACTCACACTGCAAAAGTTGAAAGAAAACATGCTTATGCTGTCCTCCAAACTCTATTGTCACTGTTTGGTGCCACAAAATCTTGTTTGTTGCCAGAAAGCTACTCACATGACACGGTAGTTGGTGCAGTTGATGTTTGTGGTTGCATTTTGGAGCATTGCTGGAGTGAAGCTTGCAAGGACAGGAACCAGTTTCACATGGAACCAAATGTCAAAGTCGTTTTTGGTGAATTCCGCGAAATGGGGACTGATGATATTGAAGGTCTTATTCATTACACGATCTCTCACAACAGGCTGGAATTCTGGGCTCTATAACATTGTGGTAGAAATGGTCATTAGCACTTTAAAGACCGCATGTTGCAAGAACACCCATACAACATGCTACAAAGGATGCAACAGATTATTTGCTGTGTATCAGTTCATCAATGTGTTGTTACAGATTTGACGCATCTTCTTCTGACAATGCAGTAATTCAAATCCAGGATTGCCTTCCTTTACTCCTCACAGAAGACTAGCCTACCTGTCCATTGGCTGTCAGCTGTGTTAGGAATTCATCCACATTTTTCAGAGCGTTGCCTTTGTCCAGTCGCTCAAACACACGATCAATGAAATCTGTGTCATTCAAGGCTCCAGAGGACAATATCAGCTGTGCCACCTGATTAGGACTGAGCGCTGACAACAATCCAGCCTACAAAAGAGAATCAACATAATGTCAAACAGCAGTAACAGCAAGGCTGCGGGTAATAGATTTCAGTTAGCAAGCAAATAAGTGGGATCTATGAGATGCTTGTCTTTTTGACACGCCAAAAACAGATGCCTGTGTGTGCTCTTTTTTGTGATTAGAATGTTGGGCTGCTGTTTTCAAGGAGGACCGGAAGTGAAATGTATGCCTTACTGTAGAAATGTTGAAGTCGTTGAGGTCAGTGTATGCTGTGTACTGGACAAATGGACCCAGATTTGCCTCAACCCATTGGCCATCGCTCTCATTGTTCTGCCTACAAACTAAATGATGCAAACAAAAGTTAGAATACATACAATTTAGCAAGGTTTTTCACCGGTAGACATGAAACAAATCAAGGACAATGTTACTGCTCAGTCTTTTTCAAGATATTTCTCAGAAGAAAAGAGATGCCACGTCCCATGTCAGCCCTACCTGGCTTGTCGATGACACTGCCAGATTTTCTCAGGTAGCCCAGCAGAACATCTGTGATTTCTTGTCGTCTGTCCGATGGAATTGCCGAGAAAACTTTAGCCATCCCACTCACACTGCAAAAGTTGAAAGAAAACATGCTTACACTGTCCTCCAAACCCTATTATCACTGTTTGGTGCCCCAAAATCTTGTTTGTTGCCAGAAAGCTACTCACATGACACGGTAGTTGGTGCAGTTGATGTTTGTGGTTGCATTTTGGAGCATTGCTGGAGTGAAGCTTGCAAGGACAGGAACCAGTTTCACATGGAACCAAATGTCAAAGTCGTTTTTGGTGAATTCCGTGAAATGAGGACTGATGATAGTGAAGGTCTTATTCATTACACGATCTCTCACAACAGGCTGGAATTCTGGGCTCTGTAACATTGTGGTAGAAATGGTCATTAGCACTTTGAAGACCGCATGTTGCAAGAACACCCATACAACATGCTACAAAGGATGCAACAGATTATTTGCTGTGTATCAGTTCCTCAATGTGTTGTAACAGATTTGGCGCATCTTCTTCTGACAATGCTGTAATTCAAATCCAGGATTGCCTTCCTTTACTCCTCACTGAAGAGTAGCCTACCTGTCCATTGGCTGTCAGCTGTGTCAGGAATTCATCCACATTTTTCAGAGCGTTGCCTTTGTCCAGTCGCTCAAACACACGATCAATGAAATCTGTGTCATTCAAGGCTCCAGAGGACAATATCAGCTGTGCCACCTGATTAGGACTGAGCGCTGACAACAATCCAGCCTACAAAAGAGAATCAACATAATGTCAAATAGCAGTAACAGCAAGGCTGTGGGTAATAGATTTCAGTTAGCAGCAAACTAAGTGGGATCCATGAGATGCTTGTTTTTTTGACACGCCAAAAACAAATGCCTGTGTATGGTCTTTTTTGTGTCTAGAATGTTGGGCTGCTGTTTTCAAGGAGGACCGGAAGTGAAATGTATGCCTTACTGTAGAAATGTTGAAGTCGTTGAGGTCAGTGTATGCTGTGTATTGGACAAATGGACCCAGATTTGCCTCAACCCATTGGCCATCGCTCTCATTGTTCTGCCTGCAAACTAAATGATGCAAACAAAAGTTAGAATACATACAATTTAGCAAGGTTTTTCACCGGTAGACATGAAACAAATCAAGGACAATTTTACTGCTCAGTCTTTTTCAAGATATTTCTCAGAAGAAAAGAGATGCCACGTCCCATGTCAGCCCTACCTGGCTTGTCGATGACACTGCCAGATTTTCTCAGGTAGCCCAGCAGAACATCTGTGATTCCTTGTCGTCTGTCCGATGGAATTGCCGAGAAAACTTTAGCCATCCCACTCACACTGCAAAAGTTGAAAGAAAACATGCTCATGCTGTCCTCCAAACTCTATTGTCACTGTTTGGTGCCACAAAATCTTGTTTGTTGCCAGAAAGCTACTCACATGACACGGTAGTTGGTGCAGTTGATGTTTGTGGTTGCATTTTGGAGCATTGCTGGAGTGAAGCTTGCAAGGACAGGAACCATTTTCACATGGAACCAAATGTCAAAGTCGTTTTTGGTGAATTCCGTGAAATGGGGACTGATGATAGTGAAGGTCTTATTCATTACACGATCTCTCACAACAGGCTGGAATTCTGGGCTCTGTAACATTGTGGTAGAAATGGTCATTAGCACCACATAGATTACATATTACACGTTGCAGCTACAACCATACAACATGTTAGAACAGATGCAACTTAGTATTTCGTGTGAATCAGTCCTTCAAAGCAATCTTGCAGTTTAGACATGGCTTTTTCTGACAATGCTGGAATAAAAATCCTTCACACTCTCTGAAGAGTAGCCTACCTGTCCATTGGCTGTCAGCTGTGTCAGGAATTCATCCACATTTTTCAGAGCGTTGCCCTTTTCCAGTCGCTCAAACACACGATCAATGAAATCTGTGGTATTCAGGGCTCCCGAGTTCAGTATCAGTTGTGCCAGCTGAGTAGGACTGAGCGCTGTCAACAATCCAGCCTACAAAAGGGAATCAACATGTCACTCAGCATTAATGGCAAGGCTGTGATTAATAGATTTCAGTTTGCACCACACTAAGTGGGATCCACGAGATGCTTGTTTTTTTGACACGCCAAAAACAAATGCCTGTGTGTGCTCTTTTTTGTGTCTAGAATGTTGGGCTGCTGTTTTCAAGGAGGACCGGAAGTGAAATGTATGCCTTACTGTAGAAATGTTGAAGTCGTTGAGGTCAGTGTATGCTGTGTATTGGACAAATGGACCCAGATTTGCCTCAACCCATTGGCCATCGCTCTCATTGTTCTGCCTGCAAACTAAATGATGCAAACAAAAGTTAAAATACATACAATTTAGCAAGGTTTTTCACCGGTAGACATGAAACAAATCGAGGACAATGTTACTGCTCAGTCTTTTTCAAGATATTTCTCAGAAGAAAAGAGATGCCACGTCCCATGTCAGCCCTACCTGGCTTGTCGATGACACTGCCAGATTTTCTCAGGTAGCCCAGCAGAACATCTGTGATTCCTTGTCGTCTGTCCGATGGAATTGCCGAGAAAACTTTAGCCATCCCACTCACACTGCAAAAGTTGAAAGAAAACATGCTTATGCTGTCCTCCAAACTCTATTGTCACTGTTTGGTGCCACAAAATCTTGTTTGTTGCCAGAAAGCTACTCACAAGACACGGTAGTTGGTGCAGTTGATGTTTGTGGTTGCATTTTGGAGCATTGCTGGAGTGAAGCTTGCAAGGACAGGAACCAGTTTCACATGGAACCAAATGTCAAAGTCATTTTTGGTGAATTCCGCGAAATGAGGACTGATGATAGTGAAGGTCTTATTCATTACACGATCTCTCACAACAGGCTGGAATTCTGGGCTCTGTAACATTGTGGTAGAAATGGTCATTAGCACTTTGAAGACCGCATGTTGCAAGAACACCCATACAACATGCTACAAAGGATGCAACAGATTATTTGCTGTGTATCAGTTCCTCAATGTGTTGTAACAGATTTGGCGCATCTTCTTCTGACAATGCTGTAATTCAAATCCAGGATTGCCTTCCTTTACTCCTCACTGAAGAGTAGCCTACCTGTCCATTGGCTGTCAGCTGTGTCAGGAATTCATCCACATTTTTCAGAGCGTTGCCTTTGTCCAGTCGCTCAAACACACGATCAATGAAATCTGTGTCATTCAAGGCTCCAGAAGACAATATCAGTTGTGCCACCTGATTAGGACTGAGCGCTGACAACAATCCAGCCTAGAAAAGAGAATCAACATAATGTCAAACAGCAGTAACAGCAAGGCTGTGGGTAATAGATTTCAGTTAGCAGCAAACTAAGTGGGATCTATGAGATGTTTTTTTTTTTTTTTTTACACGCCAAAAACAAATGCCTGTGTGTGGTCTTTTTTGTGTCTAGAATGTTGGGCTGCTGTTTTCAAGGAGGACCGGAAGTGAAATGTATGCCTTACTGTAGAAATGTTGAACTCGTTGAGGTCAGTGTATGCTGTGTACTGGACAAATGGACCCAGATTTGCCTCAACCCATTGGCCATCGCTCTCATTGTTCTGCCTGCAAACTAAATGATGCAAACAAAAGTTAAAATACATACAATTTAGCAAGGTTTTTCACCGGTAGACATGAAACAAATCAAGGACAATGTTACTGCTCAGTCTTTTTCAAGATATTTCTCAGAAGAAAAGAGATGCCACGTCCCATGTCAGCCCTACCTGGCTTGTCGATGACACTGCCAGATTTTCTCAGGTAGCCCAGCAGAACATCTGTGATTTCTTGTCGTCTGTCCGATGGAATTGCCGAGAAAACTTTAGCCATCCCACTCACACTGCAAAAGTTGAAAGAAAACATGATTACGCTGTCCTCCAAACCCTATTGTCATTGTTTGGTGCCACAAAATCTTGTTTGTTGCCAGAAAGCTACTCACATGACACGGTAGTTGGTGCAGTTGATGTTTGTGGTTGCATTTTGCAGCATTGCTGGAGTGAAGCTTGCAAGGACAGGAACCAGTTTCACATGGAACCAAATGTCAAAGTCGTTTTTGGTGAATTCCGTGAAATGGGGACTGATGATAGTGAAGGTCTTATTCATTACACGATCTCTCACAACAGGCTGGAATTCTGGGCTCTGTAACATTGTGGTAGAAATGGTCATTAGCACTTTAAAGACCGCATGTTGCAAGAACACCCATACAACATGCTACAAAGGATGCAACAGATTATTTGCTGTGTATCAGTTCCTCAACATGTTGTTACAAAATTGACGTGTTTTCTTCTGACAATGCTGTAATTCAAATCCAGGATTGCCTTCCTTTACTCCTCACTGAAGACTAGCCTACCTGTCCATTGGCTGTCAGCTGTGTCAGGAATTCATCCACATTTTTCAGAGCGTTGCCTTTGTCCAGTCGCTCAAACACACGATCAATGAAATCTGTGTCATTCAAGGCTCCAGAGGACAATATCAGCTGTGCCACCTGATTAGGACTGAGCGCTGACAACAATCCAGCCTACAAAAGAGAATCAACATAATGTCAAACAGCAGTAACAGCAAGGCTGCGGGTAATAGATTTCAGTTAGCAGCAAACTAAGTGGGATCTAAGAGAGGTTCGTTTTTTTTTTTACACGCCAAAAACAGATGCCTGTGTGTGGTCTTTTTTGTGACTAGAATGTTGGGTTGCTGTTTTCAAGGAGGACCGGAAGTGAAATGTATGCCTTACTGTAGAAATGTTGAAGTCGTTGAGGTCAGTGTATGCTGTGTATTGGACAAATGGACCCAGATTTGCCTCAACCCATTGGCCATCGCTCTCATTGTTCTGCCTGCAGACTAAATGATGCAAACAAAAGTTAAAATACATACAATTTAGCAAGGTTTTTCACTGGTAGACATGAAACAAATCAAGGACAATGTTACTGCTCAGTCTTTTTCAAGATATTTCTCAGAAGAAAAGAGATGCCACGTCCCATGTCAGCCCTACCTGGCTTGTCGATGACACTGCCAGATTTTCTCAGGTAGCCCAGCAGAACATCTGTGATTCCTTGTCGTCTGACCGATGGAATTGCCGAGAAAACTTTAGCCATCCCACTCACACTGCAAAAGTTGAAAGAAAACATGCTTATGCTGTCCTCCAAACCCTATTTTCACTGTTTGGTGCCACAAAATCTTGTTTGTTGCCAGAAAGCTACTCACATGACACGGTAGATGGTGCAGTTGATGTTTGTGGTTGCATTTTGCAGCATTGCTGGAGTGAAGCTTGCAAGGACAGGAACCAGTTTCACATGGAACCAAATGTCAAAGTCGTTTTTGGTGAATTCCGCGAAATGAGGACTGATGATAGTGAAGGTCTTATTCATTACACGATCTCTCACAACAGGCTGGAATTCTGGGCTCTGTAACATTGTGGTAGAAATGGTCATTAGCACTTTAAAGACCGTATGTTGCAAGAACACCCATACAACATGCTACAAAGGATGCAACAGATTATTTGCTGTGTATCAGTTCATCAATGTGTTGTTACAGATTTGACGCGTCTTCTTCTGACAATGCAGGAATTCAAATCCAGGATTGCCTTCCTTTACTCCTCACTGAAGAGTAGCCTACCTGTCCATTGGCTGTCAGCTGTGTCAGGAATTCATCCACATTTTTCAGAGCGTTGCCCTTTTCCAGTCGCTCAAACACACGATCAATGAAATCTGTGGTATTCATGGCTCCCGAGTTCAGTATCAGTTGTGCCACCTGATTAGGACTGAGCGCTGACAACAATCCAGCCTACAAAAGGAATCAACATGTCACTCAGCATTAATGGCAAGGCTGTGATTAATAGATTTCAGTGTGCACCACAAAGTCAAGTTCAATTGCCACTCACAATGGACACATTGTGACTGAGGGTTTGCAAATCCTGCAGCGTTGCAAAATCATAGAACTCTCCAAGGTTTGCCTGTAGCCAGTCTTGGCTCCCTGTGACTGATGAGACGCAGCCAGGATCTGCACAAAAAGAAACAGACATTAGCTGGGTCAAAATGCATGTTATCACGGAAATACCAAAATGTGCTTGAGTCCCTGCTTTTACCTGATGTGCCAGTTTTTGACAGGAATGGTTTGATGAATTGAGTGAAGATTGCTTGCTGTCTTTGTCTGTCCATAGATGCCCTTTGGCTCCCAAATGCCTGGATGCTATATTTGAGAAAAAGCTTTCAAAATCTTACTACTCACCACATTTTTACTCAACACATTTTTATACTGTAAATAGTCCGGCCTGTTAAGGTTCAACACACAGGCACATCATGTACATTGTACATGATGTTATTATTAGTAGTATTAAGGTTAATCTTGTTTGTTGATTTTATATATATTCTTTTCTTAATAGTGTAAATTATTATATCTTTATTTATATTTATAATAACTGCGGCTGCTGTTACACCCAAATTTCCCCTCTGTGGGACAATAAAGGCTGTTTCTTCTTCTTCTTCTTCTTCTTTAATGTAAACTTATCCACTTTCAAACTTTCCAGTTTTAAAGCACATCTGTTTTTTAAAACATACTAAGCAATATAAAATATCTATATTTTATCACAACCTCTTTTGTAACAACTTCCCAAACCACGGACTATAGCATTCAGTCATGCCATCCTGGGGTGTGACCCAGGTGTTTCTGGTGTTCCCAGTAGTTCCCGTTTCCCTAATTACCTGTTGTGTGCATTTACTCTTTGTTTTTTTCTTTGTACTTTCTCAGGTCGTCTTTCCCTCGTGGTTCCCTGCTGGTAGTGTGCGTTTTAAGTCTCATGTATTTCTTATTCCACTGGATAACTGGGCTGGGAAACCTTGTCTTGTTCATAGGTTAACGAGTGAGCTTTGCAATAAAGCTACCTCTCCTACGCTTAAGCCTGTTTTCAGAGTCTGCACTTGGGTCCATCCTGCCTTCCACCCAGCCAACCTGTGACAGTCTGCGCCTTTTTCTTTTTTATTCATGTTTTGCTTTCTTTGTTTGAGGTTGTCAATTCCTTCGCTGGCAAAACAAGACTAATCTTAGTTGCAAATGCAGATAAGACATCGTGGATATTTCATTTTGTAAAATAATTAAAACAACAAACTGAATTCTAATCCTTTGTGTTTTTCAATTTGTATGAAAATACAGTTTTGTGAAGGTATACTGATTACTTTGCAGTATTGCAGTACAGTTTTCAGTAATTCACTATATTAAATAAATACAAGGCGGGCTTTGGAATTAACAGCAATTCTTACGTTAGAAAAGTGGTTCTTAAACTGTGGGATGTTCTCCCCTTATGGCTTGTGATCAGCCAGGTGAAAAGCAATGAGTTAACATAATGTGAATATATTTATTTAGGCAAAAATAAGTATATTCTGGTGCTCTAAAATGATGATACATATTCTAATTTAATTAAACTCAGTATAAGTCCTTTATTGATAATGATTGATAAAAAAAACTGTAGTACTGAGGTTTTTTCAGCTCACCTTTTTCATGTCTGGAAAATTTGTTGACCCTATGGTTAGATTAATGGTAGCAGTTGTCAGTTGAAATTAAGCTTGATGATGCTATTGAGTTTCACTCCTCAAAATTGACTTCCTATTCTACTTGTATATTGGTTATAGTGGGGAGGGAATTTATAAAATTTTCTATGTATTTTAAGGATGCCAAATTACATAAAAAGCTGTTACGAAGGAAATGATCCATCCATCCATCCATCCATCCACTTCCACTTATCTGCGGCCGGTTCGCGGGGGCAGCAGCCTAAGCAGAGAAGCTCAGGCTTCTCTTTCCCCAGCCACCTCCACTAGCTCATTCGGAGGGACCCCAAGGTGTTCCCTGGCCAGCCGAGAGATATAATCTCTCCAGTGTGTCCTGGGTCTACCTCAGGGCCTCCTCCCAGTGGAACATGCCTTGACGGTTTGCCAGAATCACTTCGATTCCATCCAAAAGTCTTTTTCCATAACCTCACCGAACTCCTCCCACACCCGAGTTTTTGCTTTAGCCACTGCCCGGGCTGTGTTCTGCTTGGCCTGCTGATACCTGTCAGCTGACTCCGGAGTCCTACAGGCTAACCAATCCCGATAAGATTCCTTCTTCAGCTTGATGGCTCCCTTCACATTTGGTTCGGGGGTTACCACCACTACAAGTACCAACCACCTTGCAGCCATAGCTCTGAGCAGCAGTCTTCACAATGGAGGTGTAGAACATGGTCCATTCAGACTCCCTTGGAATGCTGTCAAAGTTCTGCTGGAGGTGGGAGTTGAAGCTCACCTGGACTGGGGCTACTGCCAGGTGTTCCCAGTGCATCCTCACAACACGTTTAGGTGTGCCAGGTCTGTCCAGCATCCTCCCCCACCACCTGATCCAATTCACCACCAGGTAGTGATCAGTTGACAGCTCAGCTCCTCTCTTCACCTGAGAGTCTAGAATATACGGCCGCACATCTGGTGATACGATTACAAAATCAATCATCGACCTGTGACCTAGGTTGTCCTGATGCCACATCCACTCATGGACATCCTTATGTTCGAACATGGGGTTCATTATGGACAAACTGTGGTTTGAACAGAAGTCCAATAACAAAACACCATTCGGTTTCAGATTGGGCAGGCTGTTCCTCCCAATCATGCCCCTCCGGGTCTCACTGTCATTGCCCATGTGAGCATTGAAGTCTCCCAGAAAGATGACGAAGTCACTGGATGGAGGACCCCTGATCACCCCACCCAACGGCTCCAAAAAGGGTGGGTAATCTGAACTGTCATTCGGCGCATAAGCGCAAACAACAGTCAACAGTCAACCCGTTCCCTGGCCCAAAGGTGCAGGGAAACAGCCCTCTCATTCGCCGGTGAAAACTCGGACATACAGGAAGCAACCCTGGGAAATACGAGAATACCCACCCTAACTCACCGCCCCTCAACGAGGGCAACTCCAGACTGGAATAGAGTCCAGCCCCTCTCCAAGAGACTGGTTCCCGAGCCCAGGCCATGTGTTGAGGTGAGCCCAACTATATCTAGCTGGTATCTCTCAACATCACGCATTAGCTCAGGCTCCTTCCCCACCAGAGAGGTGACATTCCATGTCCCAATAGCAAGTCTCAATAGCCAGGGATCAGTCCGCCAGGGCTGCTGCCCTTGGCCACCGCCCGACACACACTGCACTCAACCCCTATGACGCCTCCTGCGGGTGGTGGGCCTACAGGAGGGTGGGCCCATGTCATCTCTTCGGGTTGTGGGAACCACAGGGTAATGCCCAATCACCAGACACTCTCACCAGCTCCCTCCCCAGACCTGGCTCCAGGGTGGGGTCCCGGTAACCCTATTCCGGGCAGAGTAAACAGTTCCCTTGGTGGTATTTCTATGGGGGTCTTCATAACTGCTCTTTGTCTGGCCCCTCACCCAGGACCAATTTGCCATGCGAGGCCCTAACAGGGGGACAAGTCCCCGCACAACATAGCTCCTGGGATCACTGGGACACACAAACCCCTCCACTACGATAAGGTTGCAATTCACCACTGCAATTCTATTCTACTTGTATATTGGCTGAAGTGGGGAGCTAATTTAGAAAATTTCACATAGGTATTTTAAGCATGCCAAATGACATAAAAAGTTGTTGGAAAGGAAATGATTTATTTCAAAATGATGTTGAAAGTGTTTCAATGACCTTGTTTACAGGTCAGGTTTTCTGTGCATCCTTCAAGATGCAGATCAAGTTGAAAAATTTGAAGGTGCACACACTTAGGTGAAATGAACTGAGGTGATTCTAAAGCCTCATCAAAGTGCAGAAAAGAAAGACGGATCCAATATGAATTTATATTATTTATAGTTATAGTTTGGGGGACATTTTGAGACACACAATGGAGAAAATAAGCAAACAACTGCTCAATTGCAGTGAGAAGTAAATGTCTTCAATTGCAGAAGAGGAGGAAGCTTCAGTCCAGACTTCACCATTGTACTATACATTGATGAGTATGCTGGAGATATCACCCTGTTATCAATTCCAGAAGGAACATCCAGGACCGCTGTTGTTGACAATCTCTGATGAGGGATGCATGAAGAAGCATGGTGTGGGAGAACACGCTCCCCTGTCTTGTGCTGCAAACACATTTTATGGTCCAAACCAAACTACTGCAGAATCTGTGTGCAGCACAGAGGTAAACACAGACAGCGATTACTAGCAAGACGACAAGTACACACTTTGCGTCCTTTAATCTGTGATATGAACTGATACAAAGCAGGAAGTTACTGCATATGAGGATTCTTGAGCAATGAAAACCATGCTATCAAGTTGGTTAATGATGCGGGGAAACTAATGTTCACACATGGTCTCAAGTCCCTTGGCTCAATTCCTCCAACTCAGCATGTTTTATTTCAACATGCCAATTGTGCCTTTCTCACTGCAGCATTTGAAACAACCTCTCAAAATGCCCAAAGATCCCAAGTCCAAGTGAATGGGGCTGGGAATGGAATAACAGAACAAATGAGTGGCTGCCATATTGGACAGATCTGGAGGATTTCAGCCAGGCATGCTTACTGCTACTTTACTGTGGCTGTGTGGTTGCTTGTAAAAGAAACTGCAAGTGTCCTTGAGCCAGACTTAGATGTAGCACATTTTCCAAGTGTGAAGGGCGATGCACAAATAACAGCAGTGAAACTTAACTAGTTTTGTTAACCAAAGGACATCAAACTGACATGTTGGTGTGCACAGCAGTAATGACAATGATTAAAGATTCTCTACACACTGATAATAATTATCAGTTAGTTTAGAATAAATAATTCTGGTGTATGCTGATTTTGCTAAGCTATGACATAAGTAACAAACTATGAGTAAAAGCTGATAGGGAAATCATAAAAATGAGAATTGTGCACTTTGTAACAAGTTTTTTTTTTTTTAATGGAATTTGGTACACTTATAACCATAAAAGTAGCATTTGTCCTTAAAAACCATATGAAAATGACTGAAATTTCAGAAATGGATTTCTTGTACTAAATAAATAAATAAAAGCTGAGGTATGGTATTTCCTTTTTCTCATGGTAGCCATATTGGATTTTTGGCCACCAAGGGGCCACCTCAACTTGTTTGCAGTGATTTTTGAAAACCTTATGTCCACACCTTTGACCATGCCAAATCTCAAAAACATGTCACAATGTGCAGAATTTTTTTGAATTGCATCCCCGCTACTAGAGATTGGAAAGCAGCCATGACAGCACTGCTGAGGTTAACAGTACATACATACTAGGTGAATGGATTCTCAGTTAACTTTGTCTTTCCAATATTTTCAATGAATTTAAATTATATAGCATTCCAACTTTGACTTGCTTTGCATGGAAAACTCCATGTAGACTAGATGTTAAATAGCACAGAAAGATTTGCACAAGCCAGACATAGGGATGCAAATATAATTTAAATGTATTTTTATTTAAATGTTTTATATACGTCCAAAAACATTTTCATGAACAATGATTATATTAAGGTTTATGCTCACAGTGCAACAGCAGGGGGTGCACTGTAATGACTTGTAATTGTTAAATCAGAAGTTACATTAATCAGGTTATACCTGTTTTTCTTTTCTTTCCTTTCATATTACATATACAGTGTTGCTGTTAATCAGGATTAACTACAGACCCCCCCCCCCCCCCCCCCCCACACACACACACACACGCACACAAAGATTTCTCTCTTTCTATTGCCACTTTGCATTGGCTGTTTTTGAAGCTCCGCCCAGACCCAATAGTGATGTCAATTAGTTCAAGTTATACAATGTGAGCAATTTCAGCTAAAGGTTTTAATGTTTTTAATTTTTTTTACAAGAGCAGTAAATTAGTAAAATGGAATTTGTTCACTCACAGCTCCTGGAAAGAACTGCAGCTGAAGTTCACGTTGCTCAGCTGGATCAGGAAGTTTTCACTGACATAAGGCAAAAGAGGAACCAACTTCACAGAGAACCAGAGTCTGATGAATTTTGGGTCACTGTAGTTACCCAAACGTAGGCCGTCCAGGACTCCAAATATGTCCAGAACATCAAATCCAGACTCATTGCTGCTCTGTTACAAGACAAAACCATGATTTACAATTTTAAAAAGCTGCAGTATCTATTTTTGTCATATGGAAATCTTTTCAATGTTATGTGGGAAACATTTTTATTTAATAACTGTTGAATACTGTGTATATTAAACACAACAGTGGAAACTATGGCTGTTCATTCAAAAAAGAATGAAAAAACTCAAAAAACAAATAAAAAATATTTTCATCAAAGTCTTTCTTGTGGGGTCTTCTTCGTCATTGGGTCCATTTTAACACCACGGGGCAGATATTTACTGATGTCTGATTTCGGGTTAGTATTTTCACACTTACTGAAGCAAAGGTAAATTAGTTCATTTACCAGGTCAATGAACACTTGGAGAGTTGACTCTACAATCTGTCTGAGGTTTTGTTCCACCTTCCTCGACTTGTCTTCTGTTAAGCTTGCATTATTACCCCTTTTACAGGATAGCTCCCCTGCCAGTGTGTCCACTGCAGCAGATATCTATGAACACAGAGAGCAGGTTACTGTTGGCAGCTGGGCACACGGGGGAGGCATTTATTAACAGTCCTCGATGGTGTCATCGAATATTATTGGTTGACTTTAGAATTTTGTACTAAAATTCCAAAAGGCTTACCTTCTGACTGGCATATCGAAAATTTACTGCGCGGCAAACTTCCTGGTAACCATTTCCATCAGTGGTGGCATTGCTTGAAGAAGAAGAATAACAGGTAACAGAAATGATTAATAAAGTCATCTAGAAATAAAATAATATCCCACGTATTATAAACATGTATTAACATGTATTAGATATTTAAAGCATTATTTGAAATTTGCATGCTGACCTGTTTTCAGATAAACCTGGCCCTGCAAGTACAAAAATAAATTAATACATGTATTAACACTTTCCATAATTCGTGGAAAAATGAAAAAGTAATTAACGCAAGTTCCCCATTTTTATTAAAAGGTGCATTTTCTATTCCTATTATATTGCAAATGATTTATTAAAAAAAAAGTTTGGCCTTACCTTGTGTTGTGTTGGCCTACAATATAAATTTATAGCACAAAACATTAATTCAGTATTTTTACTAGGCATATAATTATTGTTGCAAAAACAACAAAACAGACTTACAGATGCAGAGACCAGTGCTGACAAACATACTACAGAAATAAGAAAAATATATATTTAGATAAAAATGTATGAATTTTAGAAAAAAGCGAATTGAATTTTCAGAGACACTTACCAATGGATGACAGCAGCAGAACTTGCACTGAAGTTCTTGTGCCACCCATTGTGAGAACGCTGTTCTACGTTCTCCTCACTGTTTCATTGGTTCACCTCAAGTGATCTTCAGATTATTTAATTGCTATTTTAGATGAAGATGTAAAGTAAATAATACTGGAAAAGAAAAATGAAGGTTACATTTGAAGTATTGTAATGCATTACATGTAATAATTGTTCAGACGGGAGCACTGCAGTAAAGAAAAAAAATAAAATAAGTGGAAGTTTTAATGCCGGCAAAACTTTAAACTGAAAAAAATAACCTCATACATTTTAAGCTGCACCCTCCAGCCCTTTTTGGATAATGTTTCAGTTAATAGCTTAGTTTCCTTTTTACACTGTACTTAATAGAAAACAAAAAATTAATGTTTTTTCTGCTTTAAATAACCCTTTAAATGCACATTTGCTCTCAGGCATCACTGATGTTATGCTTTATAAACAGCTCTGACAGAACCACTGAAATACAACCTGTGACAAAATCTGCACTTTTAAAAATGATATTTAACTCTAAAACATTCATCCAAATTTTCTTTGTGAATTCCTACAAAATTAAAATAAAGATGAAATTGCACTGATTATTTATCATTTCTGCACAGTGATTATAAGTTAATAGTATATCAGAGAAGAGAAGAGAAGTGAAAGAAAGATGTTTAACCGGTCGAGCTCACCTCTCCAACTCCTGCGCTCCTCGAGAGAAGACTGAAGGCTGCTGTCAGAGGTGAAGCAGGTATACTCTGGGTGGAGTAAAAGAAAATTGCAGCTTGACTTTAGAAATGAAGATGAAACAAAGAATGCTGAGAATGTTCTAAAAGATTCGATTTGGTAAACTTGTTTTACAACACAGCACAAACATTATGGAATATGCCACTTAAAGATAATCATGATTATATTATTGCCGCTGTTGTTATTTCTCTACATCAACATAACAAATTAGATCAAACAACAGAAGAAGAAGTTTGTCACACACATTTAGGGACTGTTGGTCTGCTTATAGCTGACTACAACTACAACTTGGTTAAAATATTGTGGTTTTGGTTCAAGTTTAGCAAAGACTGCAAAGAAGCCAAAAAAAGTATCCAGACTTCTTATTTATGTCAGTCATATATCTACCTGACACAGAACACGCTTACTTATTTACTTCCACCATAGAGGTTATGTTTTTGGTAGTCTTTGCCTGTCATTCTATTGGTAAATATGATAAGTCATATTAGCCATCCATTAAAGTTTGGCTTCCATCCACTGAGGTCTTCAAAGTCACCTTAATGATTTATTGGCCGAAAACTGACAAACAGGCTTCTAACTTAGAAACCATGATTCTTACAAGTTTGGTGTGTATTGTCAACATATAGGAAGTACTGTATAAAGATTTAAAATACCATGTCACATTTGACCTTGACCTCTTCTTCAAGGTCACTAGATTGATCTGAAGGTCAAACCTTCTGTCAAGTTGACCCCAAAATGTGTTTTATCTTTACAGAAAGTATTGGTAAGAGACAGAACGAGCTGCTGGCTTAGTTAGAAATATGCTGTAGTATAATATTACATATATATTGCATATACTATATATAGCACGGTGGCGTGGTGGTTAGCGCTGTTGCCTCACAGCTTGAAGATCTGGTTTTGAATCCACCTTGGCCCAGGCCTTTCTGTTCTTTGGGTACTCCGGATTATATCACATAATAAGTTCTAGTTATTCATGTCCAGTTATTTACAAATCATCACATACTCCTACATAATGTTTGTGTAATCAAAGTAAACATATGTCATGCTGCCCTTATCTGATGCTTACTGCACTACAAACTTCTCAAAGTACTTTTAAAAAGAACAAAGAAAACAAAATGAATATACACAAAATACCTTAAAAGGAAATACTGCCCACAGAATGAGATGCCTTGGTGGAGGTTTGTGCAGTTTTTCTTCATCCATGGTACAGCAGGTACAGCACACAGCTCAACAGCTGCGTAATAAAAGTGTAATAAAAATGGCAGTCAGTCATTACCTTTCAGATTTTACACATATTGTAGTGTTATTGGAACACCGCACCATAATTCATCCATCCATTCTCTTCTGCTTATCCTGTTCAGGGTCGCGGTGGGGCTGGAGCCTATCTCAGCTGACATTGGGCGAAATGCAGGGTATTATGGATGATGAATTCATAATTCATCATCCATAATTATTGGCAATAATTTTTGGTGCCAAGCAAGGGGAATGTAATTTGGCCTCCATGGACCTTCAGTTTTTCTTCATTCACCTGGGCTCACTTGAAAAGAGGCCTTTCTGTATTTGCAACTCAATAGCAGTACATAGTAAAACCTTATTCAAATCTCATAATGCTTGGTATAAAAACACGGATCAATCTCAAAAGCGCTGATTATGATGACACATACAGGTCATAATATGATACAGGAAAGTCTAATGGAGAAGAGTTTTAAAGCCCTCAGCGGTTCCCCAAAGCATTCAGAAATATTCAGGTCTGATGGTGATACCTGACAGGAGCATCTATAAACTATGCTGACCAGCAGTGCACAGCTATTGTGCACATTTTCTTTAGGAAATCATTTTCTAGATAAAAACAGCCTGCTAAGTGAAAGGTAAGTAATGTGTAGATGTAACTATCTGTCCCATATCCTGCCCTGTTTTCAGTTAGCATCGACTTGCGATTCACCAAGTCGATGCTAAATTTAAATGAATTTAAAGTCCGCCAGAGTGCCGAGAAATACTGCATGAAAACGATCTGCTTCTGGGCTATGTTATTTTGGCTCAGCCAGCACTAGTACAACCTGGATGGTGAGTTTCAGTGTTATGTAAAACCTACACAGGCTACACTTCCCAGGGCTCCAGCACTGCCGTAGGTGACTGAAGCTGCCACAGTTACAATTTTATAAGTATAATTTTATAAAGTTATAGTGATAGAGTACATCCTAACCAAACCATGAACAGAATTTACAAAAATACCAACAACATCAAATTTGGATATGTGAATGAAGGATGTTTAATCTGTACCATGTTTCCAAACACAAGATAGTCCATATACATTTGTTTTAATTACATTTGTACATGTTCAACTAAAAAAAAAACAAAAACAAAATCACTATGTGGTGGCAAAACAATGACATCATTTAGGCAGTGTAATTCACGTGTTAGCATTCGACTGCATCAAGGCCTCTTTGGTGCTCCTAAATGTTATGCGTTAAAAGGCGACACACCCAAAGTGAAAATTGCAGTCAGTCCTGTTTTACTTTTGTTTGTGTTTTTTTCAGGTGCAGTTGCTGTGGTGCTGTGACTAAATTGATAAAAATGTTATTGCTCCTCACCTCTGTGACACCCACACTGCAGGATTCCCTACTTAAAGACACCATGCAGTGAGACTGCTGCATGGAGTTTGACTTTTTTAATCCTGCACACTTGGCCAATGTTACAGGTACAGTCATGTGAATAAACTGAGTGGGAATTGTTGACTTTCTCCACATATTTCAACAAGAGCCCTTTTGAAAATATGAAATACTTGATATAGAACCTAACAAAAATGATTTTATGTTTGAATTATTTATTCAACTGAAATATCAAAAGGTGTTCTCTTCAGTGGAGAAAGTAATACTGCTGGGCAAGTCATAAAGACGAGTATAGACTATGAGATTTCAGCAATCCTAACAATTTGTTAGGATTATGTGGGTTTGCATCACCTACATTGTTTTTTTGTCGTTGTTGTTGTTTGGTTTTTTGTGCATTGTGCCGCATTCCTATTTGTTGGTTGGTAGGCGTGTACGGCTGCAGTGGCATTAATGTTCATCCTAAATTAGAGCAACAACCAAAGATAACACAAAAACAAATTTCTTTTTTTTATTGGATATATGTTATATAGGAGAGCACAAGGACAAGGTCTCCCTTCTTAAAGATGGGGACCACCTCCCCGGTCTGCCAATCCAGTGTCACCACCCCAGATCTCCACACAATGTTGCACCTTCTCATGTCACAATACCTGCATTCATTTTAGATTCAACCAAGACAGCCCTAAAACATCCAGAGCCTTCAGGAATTCAGGGCGAATCTCATCCAACCCAGGGGCCCACCACAAGGAGTTGTTTAACTCTATAACCTCGAAGGTGTCGGCCGTGGCACAACGCACTACAAAAGTGCTGCCGTTTGCGGACTTCTGGCAACAAATACCGTAATATCCCTATATGGCTGTGAAGTGCAATTTCTGGGCTTTCAGGAACCATTTGAATTTTTCCAATAGGACAAACGGTCGCAGAGTTATGGTAAAAAGCCAGCTGATCAAAGTTCCTTTGATGCACTACAACGCAGGCTTCTTCATTTCTCAGTTTTCAAGCTCCAAAGACAACTTGAAATAATAGTTTTCTGTATATTTCATCAGTCTCACATCATTGTGGAGGACTGTAGGCCCACTCTTCTTTGCAATGCTGTTTGTTCATGTTTGCAGGCATTCGTTTATGCACAGTTCTCCTAAGGTCCTACAACGGCATGCCAACTGGGTTGAGGTTTACACTTTGACAGAGCCTTTGCAATACTTTGCTGCTGCTGTGCTTGGGATCACTGTCCTGCTGCAAGACCCAATTTCAGCCAATCTGTCATACGAGACAAAAAACTTAACTCAAAGGGCAGCTTTAATTTAAGCTTTTAATGCAGAAAGTTCTCACAAAAAATACAAACCAAGGCAGGAAAGGAGTCAACAACACTAACCCTCGGAGATGAGAGCTCACTAAAAAGAGGACCACACAGCATAAGGAGAACATAGACAACAACACAACAAAGAAGTGAAGAAAACAGACACGAGGTAATGAGAGGAGAGTGGAAACATCCGGGAGAACAGGTGAACAGAATTACACTAACGAGAAACGGGGAAGCAAAACTGAACACAACACACATCAGTTAATCAAGTGCATTTAATTAGCAGCACCTGGATGCTACTTACCGTCTTAAAGCCTACAGAAGCATTAAGGATGTACATAGTTTTTCACATGTTGTTTGTGCAGTTTGGCTTAATTTTTGTTAAATAAATAATGACAGAGTGTAATATGCAACCGTTTTTTTTTTTTTAGTTCATCTGAGTTTGTATTTACCTACTTGTAAGACCTGTTATGGATGATTTTTATTATGTCCTGTCCTGTAAAACCTTAGAATTTAAAGACGGTGTACTTTCTTTTTTTACCATGAATATAAGTGCACAAAACAAAATAATAAATGAATGAATGGATACAAATCCCTGGCAAATATCAGAAGCATGCTGGTCAGAATCAGAATCAGAATCAGGTTTATTTTGGCCAAGTATGTTTACACACACAAGGAATTTGGTTCCGGTTGATGGTGTCTCTCTAGTATTATACAGTGTCCTATAATTTAACTTAAATGCTATTCTTAAATGCTATTCTTAAATGCTATTCTGGTATTCTTATTAGAACAAAAGAACTGTTTAAGCAAAGGTGCTATATCTCACACAGGATACTGTGAGAAGAGAAGACTTATATGAGTCAGTAAGGAAACTGTGCACTACAGCTAAGTGATTACAAAAAATGAGACATGTGTTTATGCTTGGAACATAAGTTTCATTAACACTAATAACAGTAATGTGTTGATTTTTAGTTACTGCTGCTGTTTTTAACTGCACATTTTACTTGTTTATGGCATTAAATTCATGTAAAATTGGCACCAATGTTTTTTGTTTTTTTAATCTATTTTTAAACTTTTTTTTTGGTTCCCACACACACCCAGTACACTCATCATTTTTTTTTCCCCCTCTGGTTGTTTAATTAAGTCAAGTCATTCAGAATTAACTTGTGTTGTTGTAATGCTGACAGAAATTCTTGCATTAAAAAAAAACAAAACTTGCCACTGTATGAGATGACTCATACAGCAGCTTCAGGGAAGCTTTAAATGCCTACAGTAGGAGGACACCAGAACTCATAAATAAAAGTAGTGACACAAGACAGGAGGAGCCTGTGAAAATTCTCAACATTTTCAGCATTGATCGGGATGTTCACATGCAGTCTCTCACTTTCTACTAAAAATGTCCCAAAAACATCATTTCTGGGACTCTGCGCTATAGCACGACGAGTAGATTTGATAGACAGACAGCAGACAGGCAACAAGGCTGCCAATCTTGGTGGCCTTGAGGTCTTATATTTATGTGTGTCTGCAACCACATGAAGGTTAGAAAGCTGAGATGTTGACAAAAGTGTATGAAGTACATTTGAGTCACTGGAAGTGTTATTTATATACACAGAACAATAATGTCTTGCTGCTCTTGGGCTCCTGGAAAGAAAGGCTGTCCTAATGCCTGAGGTACTATTACAGCCAACTCTGTCAGTGTCATAACCAGTAATGTAAAAGTATTAATATCTGTATATCCTTTATTTATTCAGGTAAAAGTCTCATTGAGATTAAAAATCACCTGGCCATGAGGGTATTAAGAGTTATAACTTAATATAGCTTTATTTATAAGACTTTTCAAAACATAGTTACAAAGTGTTTTACAGAGTCACTTCAAAGTCAGCTGCAAGCTCTCTGCATCTTATCTGTGACTTTAAAACATTATGTGTGAATTAGTTTATTCCCAGAGACCGGAGAACACAAACATCCATCTATTTTCTTAACCACTTATCCATGGGTGGGTCGTGGGGGGTCTAGAGCCTATCACAGGTGATGTAATGTGAAAGGTGGAGTACACACTGGACAGCTTGCCAATCAGTCGCAAGGCGAACACAGGGAGACAGACAACCACACACACATTATCCACATCCGTGTGCCTGGGTCCACACCTTCAGGTTTCTTGGTGTCCTCATCTCTGCTGATCTCACAGCTGTTATCAAGAAGGCTCAGCAGCGACTTCACTTCCTGAGGGTCCTCAGGAAGAACAACTTGGACTCAAACCTGCTGCTGACCTTCTACCGCTCATCCATTGAGAGCCTGCTGACGTACTGTATCACAGTATGGTACGGCAGCTGCACTGAGGCAGACAGGGTCAGGCTTCAGAGGGTAGTCAGTCAGCACAAAGAATCGTTGGCTGCCCTCTCCCCTCCCTGATGGACAGCTACACCTCCTGCTGCATCAGCAGAGCCAGGAACATCATCAAGGACAGCTCACACCCTGGCTTTGACCTGTTTGACCTGCTGCCCTCTGGCAGGCGCTACAGGTGCATCAAAGCCAGAACAAACAGACTCAGGAACAGTTTCTTCACCAGAGCAATCACCACCCTGAACTCACACACTCACCCACCGTAACTGTGCAACACCCACATCTCTGTGCAATATTAGATTATTCATGCTGAACAATATCTGTCACTCCTATATTGTGTGATATACAATATTCATTCACCAAGTGCAATATTCACCATCTTCATTAAATATGTATTTGCTTTTTTTTTTTTACAATGTATATATTTTTATACATTGTTTTATTTTCTGTATATTTTGTATACATTCGGTTTATTTTCTGTATTTTTTTTGAAGTTCTATTTTATATTTTAGGAAGTGAGACTTTCTATTGCACGGCACTGAACAGGAGTGGCCCTCCAATCTCATCGTACATTCTGTATATTAACAATAAAGGCATTCTATCTATTGCCGAAGGGTACATCTTACCATGCTGTGATTGCAGCCATTCCCCAACTCTGTGAATAGTACTTATAGCCATTGATCAGTGGTCATGACAGTTTGCATATTAATAATCGCAAAACTAACTTCAAGGCCCACTGTTATTCAGTGATGCTAGTTTTGGTCTGCTTAAGGTTGGGGAAACCTGCAGTCATTTGAGAGGAAGTCACTTTGATGAGTGATAAAAATGTTTCTCCCACAGAAACTGCTGCATCCAGATGAACAAAATTAACTTTTCTGGGGTTTCCTTTTAGATATACCTGACTGTTTATCATAAATGCATATGAAGGTTTCCATAGGACTCTATGCTGTTCTGTGAAAAAACAAGTCTCTCACATTGCTGGGAAGGAGTTTTAGCCCACTCTTTTTTATGGTATTTGCTCTATTTAAAATAGAGCAAAGTGCTTTGTTTTAAATTCTATTCTAGATTTAACAGGGAGCCAATGAAGAGAAGCCAATATGGGAGAAATCTGCTCTCTCTTTCTAGTCCCTGTCAGTACTCTAGCTGCAGCATTTTGGATCAGCTGAAGGCTTTTCAGGGAGCTTTTAGGACAGCTTGATAATAATGAATTACAATAGTCCAAATACATGACTTGGCTTTTCAGAATTACTCTGAGACAGGATGTTCCTAATTTTAGAAACAAATCTGAAAAGCAGTCCTACGTATTTGCTTAATATGTGCATTGAAGGACATATCCTGGTCAAAAATGACTCCAAGATTTCTCACAGTGTTACTGGAGGCCAAAGTAATGCCATCCAGAGTAAGTATCTGGTTAGACACCATGTTTCTAAGATTTCTCAAGTTTTATAAGGGTAGAAGACTGATTTTTTAAATTACTTTTCTGTGTGTTGATAAAAGCAAGATGGAGAGAGTGAGCTGAGGAGGATTTAACTTTTTAAAGCTCTGTTTCTTGGAATCAGCACACAACACCCATACTGCTGAAATGTGCAGTGTTTTCTGTTAGTTGATGTCACACAATAGGTCCAACGAGTTCTTGGTACTTCATACTAACTTTGAATGGCTTGTATGAGTCATTTGGCCAGATCTCAATAAGGTGTCTCCTTATTACTGGAAAAGCCTGTCAGGATGTTAGCGATACCTAGATTGTGCAGAATGCTGGTTCAAGGCTTCTGACTAAGTATTCTAAGTACTCACATGACACACCATTGCTGACCCAGCTGCACTGGCTCCCCATGAGAGCCCACAGTGACACCGGTGTCACAGTTGCACATGTTAAGGAAATTTACTTGAATGTTTTTGTAATTTAAAAGATTTTTGAAATTCTCTATAGAATATAGCAGGTGCCTGAGGTCACGTGCTCAGGGACCTGCTGTTTGTGCATCCTTTAGCTGAAAGCTAAAGGGGACAGAGGTTTTTTCAACCCCTACCTGCAACCCTGAAAGGGATAAGTGGAAGAAAACGGACAGATGGATGGATGATGGTTTGTGGTGAAGCACTTTTTAATTTTTATCTTGAAACTTTTTTACTTTTTTTTTTAAACTTACCTTTTGTGCAATAAACATCACACATATATAACTACATAAATACTGATGTCTTCTGAGGCTAAATATTGTCAAAGCAATAAAAACTGGGCTGAAAAGTAATTTTGAAAAAGTCTCACAGCCATTATTGAAGGCAACAATCATGGCAACAAAGTATTTCGGTTTATAGCTAGCTTTTAATTATTTTTAAATAAAATTCATTTTTCTGTAATTAATGAGAGAACAAAAGTCTGTCCACTGTTAAACACATTGCCAGATATGAGATACACAAATATCATAAAACTCTCAATTAAAGATATGTGATTAAAAGTTTATGACATACAGACAATAAAATCAAAACAATGATGTCACAGGGAACTTGATTATAAAGCTACGGAAAATTTCCAGATCTGTTCCATTGTTAGCACCTTAGGGGCGATTCCCTGTAAAGAAGAAGAAAAAAAAAATATGGTGATTTTTCATTGTCTTACAAAATGATGTCTTACAGTAATCCCTCCTATTAGTGCACACGCCCAACTTATCAGAGTAAACTGAAACGCATTCTGTTTCTTGACAGAATGAAAAATGTCACAGACAATATTTCTTTCAGCATTTTGACAGACTCTGAAGTACCGACGCACACAGCACAGACGGAGGAATGCTTTTTATTCTGTTCCCCTGCCGCTTCAACCAAACACGAGTCCCTCCATCTGATGAAACTGTATCTAGCATCTCCTGCATTAAGATGCTCACTGTTCTCACTGTTATTGAACATTTCCACACCTCATTATTTCCTGATTTCTTAATTTCTTGCATATTTGTCATAAATATTTCAGATCAAACTAATTTTAATGTTAGACAAAGATAACTCGAGTAAATATAAAATGCAGTTTTTAAATGATGAGTTCATTTATTAAAGGAAAAAAAAAATTATCCAAACCTTCACCCATGTGTGAAAAAGTAATTGCCTCCTAAATTTAATAACTGGCAAGAACTGCACTCACCTGTCTGTTAACTGGCAATGAATCTTTGGCATGGTTGTGGACGAATTTTGGCCCACTCCTCATTACAGAATTAATAACTTGGGTTGTCTTTGTCTAATATTAAATTTTGCTTGATGATCTGAAACATGGGCAGAACGGTGGTGTAGTGGTTAGCGCTGTTGCCTCACCAGCACCACAGAAATTTGTCCAAAATGCTAATATTAAATGTCCATTTACAGGTTGGTGTTCTTTGGAAGGCAGTCAGCTGGTGCCAACTCAACAGGAATTAAACGTTAAACCATTTGTCATTTTTTTTAGCGATGAACAAAACAAACCGATAGAACATACGAGCAAAGCGTGAACAACCTGAATATTTCAGTGAGGGACCCACCCACGTTTCTCAGTGACAGTTTCCAGTGATCATGCCAAAAGTCTTGAGCACCAATCAGATTAATCCCTTTAATTGCAGAGATCTCATTTTGACAAAATGAGATCCCTGATAATATCTTGCAATACATGAAAATACATGAAAATAAACATTAAAGGAATCCGTTCTTATAAAGTTGTGAAATGTTTCTTCTCAGATTTACCAGCTGCACAGTCAAGACTAGAAAGCATGAAAAGAGAACAAAAAACTTATTTTCTTTCTATTCAAGTTTTAATGATCCATGATTGAATCTCTACCAACATTCCCACAAACACCTGAACACTTGGGAGAAAAGGAAAGAGTCAGCATTTGCAAGGTGATTTTTAAACACTTGATAATCACCTGATTAAACCTGTTTTTGATGTGATTGGTGATGTCTGACAAATGGCTCAAACTGTAAAGAAACCCTGCTAAAACACTTGAGTCTCTCTCTGAGTGCCAGCAGATAGCAGTAAAGCTCCACAGCAGCAGTGCACAAACACTCTGCATGCTGGGGGATGTGCTGAAAATCCTTCAAAGGTTGATCTGCATCATAAAGTATGTTTCAATAAACTGCTGCATGTAGACAGCAGTGCAAACAGATCTCATGAGACAAATCTGTGTCATAAATAGTACACATACCCGGTGCATTGTGGTGGTTGATCACTCCATCGATCTCCCATGCAAACTATGACAACAGCACCCTTAAGTTTGAAACCATGGTAACAAGAGTACAGGGCAACCAGTCTTCCAGATGTAGAGGACAGGATATATTCCCCATTGTTGATCTGTTTTGGGGAGCCACACCGTCGTAAATCTGGAATCGAGTAATAAAGGTTTTTCACTTTAATGTGTGAAAAAATGGAAATTTATTTATTTATTTTTTGGTCTTTTATGCCTTTATTAGACAGTGTATAGGTCAGAGAGAGATAGGAAGACACACAGTAGATGGCCACAGGTGTGAGGCAAACCTGGACCACCTGCACCGCAGACATGCAGCATATATGGTCGCCTTTTCACCCACTGAGCTGCCCTGGTGCCCTAAAGCAACGATTTTTAAAATAATAGGAAAAAAATGAGCTCAACAGCTTCACAGGCTGACCTTCACTCATCTCCTCTCGCCAGACGTCCAGATTCATTGAGGGTATACGATCACAGGAGACATAATGAGAGGGGTATTTCCCAAATATGAAAGAATCCAGAGGAACTTCTCCTACGTCGCTGTTGTCACAGATCAGACGGGATAGAGAAAACTTTAAAAGTTCTTCCTTCTGTTGCCGGGTAAACACACCATCAGCTTCCCACCAAAACCTGAAAAATAAAAATAAATATGTTTCACTGAAGCCGTCGTTTCATTTGACTCTTCAATCTAGTCCGGTCTTAACGCACCTGTCACCATCACGGAGCGCTTTCATCTGCCTTCCAATCAGGCAAGCAAGGAGAGGACTGGTTCTTGAGCCAGGCAAAAGCCTCTCAACAAGTCCGCCCAGAAATACGTCGATGTTGTCGGGATCTTTGTACAGATCAAATATTCTCTCAGCAACCCTGCGGTCTCGCACAAGCACCGAGAAATCATCCAGTGTCTTGATACGCTTCAGTCCACAGAATTCCCTCCAATCATTGTACCCTGAAAAACAATTTTAGCACAATGTAACTTAAAAGTGAACACATCCTTTTATATTTGCCTGTTTTGTCAAGAGTTTTGTATGAAGAAGCTGTTTAGAGGTGTCCAACACCTGTAAAGCTCACTGCTGCATCTTTTCTCTAAATCTCACAAAAACATTTTTTCTTGACTCCATTCTTTGATTTCTGTATTTTTCACTTGATTTCTTCATTGGGTTCGGAGAGTTTTATATGGACAGATGATTGGACAGATCAGGCTCGTCATTTCTCATGTTTCTGGTTTTACTCTGATAAATCTACTCCATTGATTTAACTCTGAAGTCTAAGGTTGGCTGGTTATTTCCTTCCTTTCCAAAAGCTTCTGCTTACATTAATGCAGCTTTACCAGTCAATTTGACCAGAGCCTTGGGTGAGGTGCACTTGCACTAACTAATGTAGCCACAAGCTTCAAACACAGATGAAGCCCGATTACCTTTTTACTAAAACTTCAGTTTTGTTTTTTTTTCCTCTAAATTTCCCAGAGAAGGAGTAGTCCTCAGATATCAGATGTCTCCGAGCTCCACAGGAGCCACAAAAAGCTTTTTTCTCATTGGTGATAGTAATCCCCACGACTCTGATGTGTAAAGTCATTGGGGTTAAAATAAGTAACGCAAGGTTTTGGCACCTTTCAGACATGAGGCAATTCAAAATAGAGACAGAGATAGAAATACAATAACAAAATACAACTTCCATTGAAAGACAATAGAATACAACAACAATTATTTAAGAATATATGATGGAAGTCAACAGAAATTCTTTTATCCTCAACTTGAATTAAACAAATCTCTCTTTTCACCTTTGCTTGGTTTTAAATTTAGAATAAGCTGAGTGAGGAGCCTGGATGATTTGTAACACATAAGAAAATCAAAAAATGTGTTGCAGTGATTTGGACACTGGTGTAATGTCCTCCACTGGTTTTTATGGGAACTCTCGCAGCAGCATCCTGGATGAATAAAGCAGTGCGGCAGACTTTTTACAGTACTCAGATATTTTTACTGTATCTGTCCCAAATTACAAATTCTCATTGATTTTCATGGTAAGAAAGACCAGTGAAAAATTTCTGGGTTTTATCTTTAATAATTTTTGAGATATTCATGCTCAAATGTTGCCACGGATTTCATTGTGCAAAAAAAAAAAAAATGGCCTGAAAAATATTTGATATATGAAGTTAAAATTTCACAGAAATTGTTCAAACTTTGGACTATAAGAGATGGTTGAGAAGAAAAGGTTCTAAAATGCTGATTTGAGATGGAATAACCCCAAACCCTGATGATGATAAATGCATTTTTCCTACATTTTGTTTTGACTAAAGTCCTTGTTGCTTGTTTTGAAGTGATTTTGAAAAAAAGAAAAAAAAAAAAAGATTTGGTCATGTTAAAACTTATTTAAGCCAGAGTCCATAACATGGTTTGTAGTCTGGGTGTTTATCTGCACAAGTTATGGTGAGATGTTCCATAATCAAATTAAGGAGGAGTGAGCAAATGGTGAACAGAAAGAAGCCTATGAATAGACCTCTTGGTAACGTTACATGCAAGTTTCAGATGTATAATTACAAACTATACATCTGCCAACCCAATAGTCCCTAACTGGGTTGGAATCAATTTAATCCCAATTTAATTCCGATACCAATACTGACTGCTACCGATACTTTTGATGGCTCGCTGCACTGAAAAAATTATTTGCACCAAGAAAAGATTATATTGTTGAAAAACAGCCTTTTCAATAATGTCAGGATAGCAGATTGAAGGTCTACAGTGATAAACAGCTTCTGTCAAGGATGAAAATTCAATATATGAAAGAAGGGGTTAAAATGCATAAAGGTAACTAGAGAAAAGTGGGATGGATGGTAAGTGGGAGAACCACCTCAGAGGATCAATGAGGGTGAACATGAATGCCACAGGCTGCCCTGCACCAGGCATAGGCACTCTATTAATCTGAACTTTACCCGGTTTAGCCAACAGGTTTATCAAACATCATCTGTGGATCAGTTATTAGCTTTCAAACTGCTCATCGTCTTCTCTTAAGTAACATTTTTCTTTAAATTTGAGAGTAAAGGTATTAAAAATTACGGTATAGTCACTGTACCTTAAGCGAGTAACAGACTGTGTTCCAAACTGCACAGGAACCATCTGTTCATCTGTCGAGCCGTTTTCCATTTGAAATTACAAGTAATTTAGATAAGATAAGATAAGATAGTGTTTATTTGTCACATGCACAGTTATACACAGTACAATGCACAGTGAAATGTATTTTGTACCTGCAGCCATATATACACACACATATAAATAAGAAGAATAAAAATAAAAAAAGTAATTCACACTATACACTATACTCTATATACTATACACTATACACACTTTTTAAATTATAATATTTACATTGTGCAATAATGGTCCAGTTAGGGCTCAGAGTTGAGCAGACGGATGGCTTGTGGGTAAAAACTCTTCTTCAACCTTTCAGTCTTAGCCCTCAGGCAGCGGTAACGCCGGCCTGATGGGAGCAGGGAGAAGAGAGAGTGTCCGGGGTGGCTGGGCTGTTTTAGGATCTTCATGGCCCTCAGCCTGCACTGCTTGGTGTAAATGTCCTGCAGGTTGGGGAGGGTGGTTCTGATGGTCCGTTCAGCTGAACGAACCACCCTTTTTAGGGCCATGAAGTCCTGCTTGGTGCAGTTTCCCATCCAGGTGGTGATGCTCCCACGCATGATGCTCTCGATGGTGCAGGTGTAAAAGTTCCTGAGCACCTTGAGTGGGAGCTTGAAGTCTCTCAGCCGCCTGAGGAGGTAGAGACGCTGTCTGGCCTTCTTCACAGTGATGTTTATGTGATGAGTCCAGGACAGGTCCTGTGAGATGGTCACTCCCAGGTATTTGAAAGTGTCCACTCTTTCCACCTCAGCACCACTGATGACAAGTGGATGGTAGTCCCTCTGCTGCTTCCTGCTGAAGTCCACGATCAGTTCCTTTGTTTTGCTGACGTTGAGCAGGAGGTGGTTCTCCTGGCACCAGTTCTCCAGGCGGGAGACCTCTCTCCTGTAGGCTGTCTCCTCATTGTGAGAGATTAGTCCCACAACAGCAGTGTCGTCAGCAAACTTGATGATGACGGTGGACTCTGACGTGGCCTCGCAGTCATGGGTGTACAGTGAGTACAGCAGAGGGCTGAGCACACAGCCTTGGGGGGATCCAGTGTTGAGGGTGAGGGAGGATGAGGTGAGGTGACCCACTCGTACCACCTGTGGTCTGCTGGTCAGGAAGCTGTGAACCCACCTGCACAGGGATGGGCCCAGGCCCAGGTCCAGCAGCTTAGAGACCAGCCTGGAGGGAACTATGGTGTTGAATGCTGAGCTGTAATCTACAAACAGCACTCTCACATAGTTCCCCTTACCAGTGTCTATGTGTGAAAGGGTCTTGTGGAGGAGGAAGGATATGGCGTCATCTGTGGATCTGTCTGGCCGGTATGCAAACTGTAGTGGGTCGAGGGTGGTGGGCAGTGAGGAGGTGATGAATGTCTTGATGAGTCTCTCAAAACACTTCAAAACACTTCAAAAAAAGTAATTAAGTTTATGCTTGCTTCCAGTCTACAGCTCTAGCTTGATGGCTACATGTTGGAGATAAGTGCTGTGACCACAAGGAACGAGAAGGAAAAAGGGGCGTGTGTAGAGTGCAGGTGAGACCATGAGGTAATATTACTTTCTGAATCACTGTGTGTGTCACCTTGGCAGCTGGAAGAAATCAACTTGATTGATATGATTATTAAACTGCCTATCAGACTTAAATATTCATTAACTGAAGGTGCAGGAAGCTCTGTGATACACCCACTTCTCGCCCTATGAAAGGTAGATAGGCTCCAGCACCCCAGTTCAGTAACCCTAAACTGGATGGATGGATGGATTGACTGGAATGCCAATTTAACTTCTGCTCATGACAGTAAGCTGCTGATGAGCATTGCTAGACCCATTCGCTTCCAAAACCAGGCTACAGTGTTCAATTCACCCCAAACCCCTGCCCCTTTCAGGGGGACCCTCTAGCACTTGATGGAAGAAGACAAATTGCAGAGTCCTCTGCTGCAACAGAAGCTGCAAAAGGAGGCTAAAAACTCATACGACCCCATCTCTGCAGCTATGCACACACAGTAGCATTCTCTCACGTAGACAAAAAAAAACAGGCTACAATGTTTTTTCATGAGCTCAACCTTAAGTCCAGCACTTCCCTATAAACAAACTATGCACCCACAGCCTGGACGCTACAATATTTTTCTTTTTATTGGCACCCGAATGAGATGGTAAATGGTAAATGGACTAGCTCTTATATAGCGCTTTTCTACTCAGTATGAGCACTCAAAGCGATGATGATACATGATGTGTCTGAGTTGTGTCTTTTGTCCTGTCTCTCTCCTCTCAGCCACAACCGGTCCCAGCAGATGACTGCCCCTCCCTGAGCCTGGTTCTGCTGGAGGTTTCTCCCTGTTAAAAGGGAGTTTTTCCTTCACACTGTCGCTAAGTGCTGCTCACAGGGAGTCATCTGATTGCTGCAATTTTCTTTGTATGATTGTAGGGGGTTTACCTTACAGTATAAACTGCATATAAATTACACTGAATTGAATTGAATTAAATTGAATTGAATGTGTCCTCGGCTGAGTAGAGGTGAGCATTCTCTGATTGTCTGCATCTAGCCGTGGCTGTACTTCCTCAGGAAACGGAGGAAATTTGGCACGCCATCAGATCCCTAACCCAACTCACCATAATGTTTTTATGCACCGAAAAGACACTGAATAAGCTAAATCTGACTCTAGCTGCTGTGACACTATTGTGAACTCATGTATAAAAACCAATCGGTTGTATGAGATGTATGAGATTTTATTTTTGTTTTTATAATTTTATGCTTCCTGTTTTAACTATCTCTTTTACATTGTGTTTTAAGTTTTTTTATTTATCTTAAATGTACAGCACTTTGGTCAACTGCTGTTGTTTTTAAACGTGCTTTATAAATAAACTTGACTTGACTAATGTCACTTGAACAATACAAATTTTGCCCAGATATTTACAGACTGTCATGTCAAATAAGGTGTGTGCATTATAATTATTTCTATTACCAATCTCAGAAAAAAAAGGGGCTAGCGCTCTCTCAGGTTTCAAGTTATAGCTGCAGTCTTTTTTATACACATAATGAATGTGAAGCTGTTTTTTTGTCCAGCACCTGCGTCCTGCCTGTCTACTCTGTTTTTACCAGCTCGGCATTCCTCCATGGTGCCTTTTTTTTTTCCTTTTCAGGAACAACTTTGATCTTTGTGGAAACAATGGCGTTAATACAGTCAAAAGTTTAGAACTGAAACAAGGTCACTGACAGGAGCAGAAGGCAGAGCCGGCTTGGGTGAATAATGCACAGGTGTTTTCTGTGATATAGAGTTTTCAGATTACTTTAGTTTTATTCTCCTGGTGTCAGCAGAGAGGGTAATTTAAAAAAAAAACAAACACACAAAGAAACGATGAGAAAGGGCAACATCAGTCTGATCATGTTGTTTGCAAGCTTGGCAATATTTGAATAAGCGTAATTCCAATATTGTGGAATTACTCCTTTAAATTAAGACAAATAGCTTTCCTGAATCAGTGTGAAATGTAATGGATGCTGTGTGGAGTGATGAGCTTGACTTGGATCAGCATGGATAATGTTTTTGTGCTTATCAGACTTTATGACTCATCCATCAGCTTTGTGATTATAAATCAAGGAAAGGAGGCATGTTTGTGGGATTGTTATTGGTTTTTTTTTAAATTTCACTCTCATATGTGTTTCGTTCTTGTATGTCTTCATACCTGCGAGCTAAAAAGTGATTTATCACAGCACTGCTCACTCACTATAATCAGCACTGTAAGGAAGCAGGAAGCAACAAACTGCAGAAAAACTGCTCTACGTGATCTATTCATATTAAAGACTGCGGTTTATCAAAGGAAACTTCAGAAAACTATTTACTGACAAAAGGAGTGATTTTTAAGCTCGGGCACTGACTGTGATTAACTCTGATGCTATTTGAATGGTAGTTCTGACTCATACCTGGGAGGCCGTGATCTCGTCCTCTCTGCAGGTTCAGTGCAGCCAGGTCCATGTGCTGCAGTGTATCAAGGACCACCAGCCTCTCCGTTACTTCATCTGCCAGCAGCATGTCTGCACTGACAGCTGACGCAGCAGATCCAATTACACCTCTCAGGACTGGTTCAATCCCCCCTAGAAACAAAAGTGCAAAAGTGTCTTACTTACTACAGTCTGTACACGCACATGCGCGCACACACACACACACACACACACATACACGCGCACGCATGCACGCACATGCACACACACACACACACACACACACACACGCATGCACATATATATATGTATCATCATGAGTTGTTGTTAAGACTGTAACTGTATTTCTTTTTTCCCCAATAAAAAGATAATACAATGGGATTTTACAAACCTGCAAAGGCCTCATTAATTTTTTTGGAATACAGCTTATCTATAATCCAGTATAATCCAGGGGTTGACAACAATGACAAGAAAAACAACATATGGTTGGCAGGTACTGTTTTCTCTGGACTGAATGCTTTCATTGTTGCTGCTCAGAAAACAGGTTTGTGTATCACTCCCGGGCTCAGATTTGCTGCTTCCCAGGGGCTCTGCAGCGTCCAAACAATTTCTTTTCAGCAAACGGGATAAATGGACTGTTGGGGATGAAGGCACTAGTTATCATAACAACACATCATTTTATAGAAGTAATACACATGGTTCTCAGTTGAAAGGCTACTGAACACAGCAAGCAAGCAGCAAGGTAACTGCTTCAGCCACTGGAGGTCAGCAAAACATCCCAGTTGGTGCTAAGTTATTATTTGGGGTAGCATAATCCATTTAAATGTGAACACAGCTGGTGAAGTGAGAGCTGAGTTGCAGTAGCTAAGTAGACCACGCTTTATAGTAACAATGTCATGGGGACGGGGCAGTAAAAATAATGGAATCCACAAAGTCAATCTACTGAGATGACATTTCGTAACAGGAAAGTTGGTCCCACAGGGGCAGGGGGGCTCGCTGTGGGTCTCAGTTGGAAAAAGCAGCATGAGGCTGGGTGAGCGAATCACTGCCAAACAGCTTGTTGTGCAGTAAAGTATTGTAAAGATTTTTGTTTGAAAGATGCATATCTGAGTTTTAAAGTAATTTTAATATAACTAAATATGAAATGATAACGTGACAACATAAAAAGTTGCTCAGAGTGGTCAACCTTCAAAGGTCATAACGTCATAATAGCAAAACTCTGACAGCAGGAGGGACCTGGTGAACAGGTGCAAACAACAGTGGACAATTATGGCGATGAAAAGTGCAAGCAGATCAACAGATCCACTGTAGCTATGGGGAAAAACACACTCTCTGCAGTCCCATCCTGTCAGTGCATCATGCTCCATCTGCAATACACACTGGATCTCCTTCAGTGTGTCCAAACGCCGACTCTTCGACTTGTTTTTCATTTTTGGGAAGAGGACAAAGTTGCAGAGAGCCAAATCTGTCGAGTGGTCCAGGTGGTGAGCGAAGATTCTGTTGGTCCGTAAAAAAAACCCTCCAGTGTTTTCAGTGGGCTCTGAGCCAGCACGAGATGGCCTCCTGGCAAACACTGAAGTTCAGATCGTTTCCTCTGAATACTCTCCCTCAGACACCTCAGGACATAACAGTCAAATTTGATACTGACAGTCTCACCCTGGGGAATAATAAAATGCAATGAATACTAAAAAAAAAAAAAAAAAAAAAAAAAAAAAGATACTATATACTCCTGATCTCGCTACTTACCTAATGTGTTGCATCTACGTTTAGAAATTGATCCTACGCAAAAAATCCAGGCAAGTTTGAAACAGAATTTGATGTTTGAGGTCCATGGTGAAATTGCAGAGCACACAGTGTAAGTGGTTGTAACAGTGTTTCCAAAAGCAGTCCAAAAATAGTACAAGAAAAACAAATGGCACAGCAATGCTGCACACTGTATGCCCGAAAAGATTATTTTTGAACCTGAGATGGGCCAAATTTCAATCAGCTGAAGGTTCTAATTCTTTCTAATTCTGTTTTTTTGATCACACCTTGCACACAAGGAGATTGTGGTGTGTACATGCAACAAAAGCTGCTAACTTTATGTTAGCGCCCCCCCCCCTTCAATTAGTCATCTTCTTCAGGTTATCCAATTCAGGGTTGCAGGGGGCCTAAAGCCTATCCCAGCTCATACCCCGGACAGGTCACCAGCCTGTAGCAGTGCTGACACATAGACAGGCAACCATTCGTGTTCACATTTACACCTACAAACAATTTAGAACCACCAGTTAATGTAACTCCATGCATGTCTTTGGACTGCTGAAGGAAGCCTGAGTGCCCAGTGTGAACATGCAAACTCCACACAGAAAGGCTGTGTGCACAGTGCACGTTATCAGCATGTCAGCAAAATGTGTCTATCTGAAAGGCTATTGATTTGAAACTGTGACACATGCATCTGCTAACTAGGGTTTAATATTTTTCCCGAAAATGACATGGATCAAATCCCGGGAAATGAAGAGCCATTTCCCGGGAATCCCGGGAAAAAGTTTATTTATTTTTTTATTTTAATTAGGCCTTCTGTAGCCTGTGTCGGCCTTAACCTATTCTGATATTGTAGAGGTAGCTTTCCAGCTATGTCCTGTTATGCCCAGTAGGGGGTAACGTCGGCTTGATTAACGCAATAAAACCTACATCTCGACATTCGAGTGCTCGAGCTATGCGGTGTTGTGTCGTTCCTCAACACTCCCTTAACAAATATAATTCGAATATTCCTCCATTGTACATGGAATTATACCAAGATATTTTACAACTGCTGGTGCAAAACAATACGGTTCATCTCCACAGCATTGATAAAGGCTCAGCCACGCTGTCGTGGCGACATCTGTTGGGCTATATCTCCACCAGTGGAACGCTGTAATAGTCATTGAAAAGTTAACTACCGTACTACACTATAATATGGCATAACACAGGGCCTTGAGTAATGCACTACGACTTGGTCATTGCCATTCTGGCAACAGCAAATTTATAACACCGTGTCTGAGGGTTAAAGTAGGTTCGCTGTGAATCGTCTATTGAAAAACTGGCCAATCCTTATAGCCTAAAAAAATATACATTTTACTCAACTCCATTTTAAAAGCGAAATATGTTAAAGCAATCTATTTCATGATAATTTCTTCACACATTAGGCCCGTATCCTAATTCATGATTGTTAGTAAGCGGCTGCAAACGAGGAAAAGAAACACTCGAAGTTAAACAGATATTTCTTTATTGTTCAGGGCAGGCATATTTTATAGGCTATATAATGCAATATAACAATATATAATAATATAAAATTATATAATACAAAATACCTTAGGGTAAACACATTGCCTACGATTTCAACAAATTAAAGAGGAAAAAAGCACAACTGTGTAATACCTCTATTAAAACGCTTGAGATGAAGCTGAAGCCTTAAACGGAGGCTGAACATGCCTGAAATGAAGAGTAATGCTTTTCGCATTAAACGAACCCTTCTCTCAACATTTCCTTAAATTTAACATTCTGAAGCTTTCTTTTCTTTCTGAAAGTCAAATCGACGCGCGCGACTTTTTTCCCGGTTTCCCGTCTAACGTTTCCCGGGAAACGGGAAATGGTTCTGATCGCATTTCCCGGGAATCCCGGATCTCGGGATTAAACCCTACTGCTAACCACACAGTACAAAGGCTACCGTGTTAGCTCATAGCATAAGCTGGGTGCTCCTCAAGACAGCTGGTCACATCAGTACCATTTAGTTAGTCAAATGCAATGTTGTGCAGCAGTTTTTGTTCATAAAAAGAATTATGGTGATTCATTGGTACTGTTATTGACGATCACATTTCTGATACTGTCACATCTGTAGAGAAAGTTCAGACAGTCACGTCTTCAGCACCCCCATGCTTTACTGAGCTTCATCTCATTGTTTAGCATCATAGCATCATTTTCATTCCCAGCAGGCAAAAAAGCTCTAAAAACCAACAGTACACAGCCTGAACCTGAAGAAGCTGAACGCTGAACACATAGTTGAGAACTAGCTGATAAAACAGTTTTTTTCTGAAGAATTTGGGAGATCTAATGCAAACATGAAGATTGAAATTAAATTTCTTACTGGTCACAGATATGGCTGAAAATGAATGACCACTGTTGTAACTTAAAGACTTAATAAACATACCATTGCTATCTTTCATATAGCCCAAAAAAACTGGCAGAATGATTCGGTCTATTTATTTCTATTTATATATTAAAAGAAATCTGGCAAAGTAAAATCTACACAAAAGCCAGAAATACAAATCAAACATCCAAGTGGATGCTTGACACCACTCACTAATACATATGCCCTGTTGCTGCAGTGTGAGCTTCCTGGAGCACTGAGGTTTTCAGTTAGCATAACCCATAATCATCTAACGGCCACAATACCACAATATTATGCTGAAAAATGCACAACCTTGGTTTTTTGGTCAAAGAATAGGTTAAAAGATTTTTCATTTCATCTACAAGAATTCCTGTAATAGTGCATGTTCTGCATATGTCTTAGTAAAGGCTAAATAAGTCAGTAATTAGTACAAACTAAGATATTGTGATAATGAATGCAAAGGTCTTTACAGCCTGTACAACAGATTATTACACCTTTTGTAATGAGACTCTCCGAGACTCGGTGTGCACTGCATAGGTCATTTTCTGGGTCTGACATATTGGTGCAGGTTTTCATATTTATTAGGGAAAAATATGTTACTGGTCCTGCTTGTCTGAATCTCTAAAACTGCATGCAAATTGCATGTGATCTCATTAAGATGAACTTTAGATTCTGGTGCTGAACTGAAACGAGTATTTTTTTTCTTCCTCCTCATTTCTTTTGCTGTGTTTACTGTGCTTGCAGGATGTGTCATTCGTCTCCGTTCTGATACGAGCGCACTGACCTTCTTTGACTATTCTCCATGGACTGAATAAAGTATTGTGCAGTCTCAAGTGGGGGAAGCGCTCATGCTCATGGAAGCTCTCATTCAGTCTCCAGAGGATTGGAGAGATGGTAGCGTGGCCAAACCTGAATGCGGCTGTGGTGAACACGTTGGAGACCGAGGGGTCCACAGATGGATCGTACCCCCTGTAGGGGCCAATGTAATGTTCGAAGGACTCCGGGCCAATAATTTTTGGAAGATAATCTCTTGTGGTTATGATCTGGAAGTCCAAAAGAGAAAAAGAGGGTGGCATCAGAAAGAAAGAATCTTTTATGCAGTCACAAAAGAGTTTCTGTGCATCTGTGTGTGTGTCTGTGTGTGGGGGGATACACTCGTGTGACATGTTGAGATTCAGGTGCTGAACTGAGGCCTTTATAAATAGTGATGAGGACAGATGAAATTCTCTGCAGTGAACCGTGAGGGAACAAGTGTTCAATCATAGCCAGAGTTATTATAAAAGTAGACACTTCACTGGTAATCCTGCAGGGATTCCTTTAGTTGTATGCATACACACAGACACAGGATATCACTTCTACCTTCCAGAGAGGATATGTTGTATTTATTTGTAAGAAATGTTTCTTTTCATACTCAATATTGATTTAACAGCTTCATTTTTGTGCTGGATGGTGTTTAATGCAAAAGGAAGCATTGGAACCACACACAATAAAATGTGGGAAATGATGGGAAAGATGGAGAACTCAGGAATTCCTGTCAGGGTTCATTTGGCCCACACACTGGAGCGCTTTGGTGTGCGGACTTCTTTGTTTCTCATTGAGTCTTCATTTTCCTGCACCCTTTTACTTTTTGGATGTGCGTGTTCTACTGAGACTCATATGGCCCGCACAACCTTCACCTGTAAGGTAGGACAGATCTATACAGCCTAAACAATGAAACCAAGGACAAAAAGGTCAGAAAAGCCTGACACTAAATTATTTCAAATGTAAAAAGAAAAACATTTTTATGAACTCAGACTTTATCACATGCAGAATTTGGTAGCTGAGAAAACAACTCAAAGAGGTTTTTAGCAAAACAAAAGGGTGACAAAAAGAAACTTTTCTCAATTTGGAGGCGAGTGATTGAAGCATCCACCAATGAGAGAACAGGACACCAATGATTCACATTTTACTGTCATGGTCCTGAGTTGACTTTTGAGTCTTCTTGCTGATATGTTCTATTGTTTTCTTGGGTTATTTATGTTTATATTGTAACATGTTTTTCTCTTTAGTATATTTAGTGTCATTCCTTAGTTCCTGTGAACCTCTGTGTGTTTTCCCCACTATAAATGTTCCCTCTCTCGTGTGTCTTGTCTCATGTGTCTGTTTCCTCAGTGTGCCTGTCTTCCTGTGTGGTGTCAAGTCTGCATTCCTGTCTCCATGTTCAGTGTTTCCTGTCTTACTTTGTCAGTCTCTTGTCCGTTGTGTGTTACTTTTACTTTACTTCCTTTGTCTCATCTCTTCTATATTTACAACTGAGGCTTGTCTAGGTAACCCTCTACTTTAAATATACAATAGAGGGTTACCTAAGCAACTGGAGGCTGGACTGTCCATTGGTTAGACCACCCAACTGTCAGTTTCCAAACGATGAGGGACGAGTGAATGGACTGTCTGGACACAGCTAAACTTCTTAGATGGTTGAATTTTAATAAACTGACCCAAAGATTAAATTCTGTGCAGCTGAACTCATCTTTGCTCTCCCTCTCCCCTCTCCTGTGTGTGTTTGTGGTCTCATGTTTGATGTGCGGGGGCGGGGCCTGATCCGGGCCTCCGCCCTCTCATCATTCTGCTCACCTGGGAGTGATGAGATTCACCTGCTCCTGATCTCGTCAAGTCCACCAATTAAACTGGCAAGCTGTGGTTAGTCTTCGCTGGATCGTTAACCACCCACCTAAACACTGATGCAGACCATTTAGACCCTCGGTGACGACTGCAGCACTCTACTATAACAGACGATCTGCTATGTAAGGCTGCTGATACGTCACAAAAACTGCTAAGGAATGACTTAAGAAACAGGAAATATCCGAAGGTTTTAAACCCAGTCTCTGAACTCCCCAGATTCCTGTCCAATCAGCCATCTGTGAGAGACACAGGAATAAGTTTGATCCATAGATAGCCCACTTTGCAATTCACAGGACCCAAAGGATCCACTGTGAGACACCAAAGGACACCCTAATAGGCTTCATTTCAAGGCCTCAGTGGATCAAAGCGGTTCTGGCAGCATGAAGGCCGCCATCTCAGCCAGGTGGTTTTAATGTTGTGGCTGATCTGTGTTGAGTTCGTTATTCCAGTAACCATTTAAGAAGCATCAGTCACCGTGATGCTTGCAATTGACTACTCAGCTTCTAATGCATCCAGTTGCATTATAAGAAGAAACTGGAAATCTAACACATACTGTACTAGAGGTTAAAAGTCAGGATTTTTCAAGACAGCTGTGCTGCTTTGGTTTTTCTGTCTTTGAAAAAGCCCCCAAACCTTTTTAAAAGTGCAGGACTGAATTTCAAAAGAGCTCCTTTAATACAATAACAACACTTTTCTAATTGTTATTACATGCTTATGATTTGCAGTTGAATTGAATTTTCAGATAATGAATAAATGCGATGCGGAGTTTCTTACTTAATGGACTGAAGCACTTTAAGCAGCGCAGGTCTGACCCTTCAAACTGTTTTTTCTTTTTTTTTTTAACAATAATTCAGCTGCTATGTTTCTCCCACTTTCAGACTAAATAGAACATAATGATATTGCTGCTACACTTAAGACTGGAAAAGCAAAAGCCCTTCACAACCGTGCACTGTGATTGAAGTCGAAATGAAACCAGATGCTGTTTGCCGATCATTTCCTGTTTCCTGCAGATAATAGACTTTCTCTCTGTATTGAAATGGCTTCTGACCTTTCAGTCTGTTTGTTCTGCAAGTCTTGTAGAGTGATGTTTTCAAGAGGCTGCCCACAAACAGTCTGCTGGAAACAAAGTATGAATAGTTACACCTGCCTGCTCCCCACTGACTTCGCTCACTGACTGAGCTGCAGATTTTATGTTACTTTTTAAACATAAAAATAATAACAGAGCTTTTTGCTGACTTAAATATGTACCCATAATAGCTATTCATTAAGCTGTTTCCATATGTGATCTATTTAACTGTTTTCCACTAATTACAGTATGGTGTGAGTATCTCTGTGTGTGTGTTTAATGTCAGTGTCATAGGTCATAATCTTCAAAGAGATATTTTCTGTGTATATTTGAACACAACTCCTCTCTCTTTGTTAATGTTGTAAACCTGGTGTAGTAATAAAATTAATACATCTGGTTCTTTGCAGATATTTCTGTTGAAGTTCAGCCAGATTAAAAAAAAAAAATCTGTATTTTTATGCCGATCAATCAGATTCAATTTTTCTGAAATGTTCCAGCACAGTTAGAATGGACGGGATGATTGACCAACATTTTTGCATCCATGAGTCTGACACAGTGTAAGTTGTGTCTGTAAGCCACAGGAATACATTACATATGTAGGTATACATCCATGGGCATCTGCCTCACAGCACCAGCCTTAAAACACTCCCCTGCCTAATTGCTACCTACCTTTGGCCTGGAAGTGGGTTTTTCACTTAGCAATTACCGTCACAGTGCATAATTTAAAGCATTAAAGTTGTGCTTTTACAGTTACTTGTCAAGAATAATGCAAAAATAAAAACAGCATTGTAGAAAAAAAAAAAAATACACAGTACGAGCTCATTTGCTGGGAACAGCTGCCGGAGGATTGGGGGGGGGTCATGAGAGCTGTTGGGATTCAACCATATGGACTGAAAACCACAACAATGAGCTGATCGCTGCTGAAAGCTGCAGTTAGATGGTTTTTTCTCCCTGAGGGACACGATAACTAGGAAACTTCCACAGTACAGGAAGACATTTCAGTGCTGGGATTAAAGATCTTTTTCAGTGGCACTACCGGTACTACGGATTCCTCGACCATCTAATAATTTCTGTTTATGAATTATAAATGAATAGCTGTGCCAGGTAAGTTGCAGACAAGTGTTACTGAATTGTTTCAGACAGCGCGCACTCTTACTGTATAAAATGCAGATAAAGTGACAGTTACTAAATGTTTATTTTGGTTACAATTATGCAACAGATCTTTCACACCTGATCTTTGATTGACAACATTAATGGTACCTGCATCCAGTTCCAAGATTCTTATTTTGCACACGCTCGTTGCTTATTTGGGACACTTGATGGAAACGAGCCACTGCTAACAAAACTGGTTTCATCTGCAATTTTCTGTTGGCCACTGAGGAAAATATCTACTGTGAAAAAGGCTTTGCTTTTAAGCAGAAACTCAAGGAGGTGCTGCAGATGATATGCAGCACAAAACTGCATATAGTTTTTTATATTAAATATACTATACTAAATATATACTAAAAACTGAAGGTGTAGGTGAATAGCGAAGCTTGCTTAGGAAGGTTTCTAATTGAATGAAGTGACCCAGAAGCAGCTGCACGGCAGCCACAGTAAAAACTGGTCAAAGTCTCTAAATACTGAGGAAAGGTGGTTCAGCACTTCCTTTATTACATCCGCTAGCAGAGGATAGACGGGACCACCCTGTGTGAAACGAAAGGAGATAATAACTTGTCACAGTGACGTGCAATCCATTTATGAAAACAGTGTAAATGTTAATTATAAGTTTGTTTTCCATTTCATGCCATAACCTGCTGATATGTTCTGAATTTAGACCCAAAGCTGAGCTGTGAACATGATGCTGCTGTAAAAAAAAAAAAAATCTGCTTTGCACGAAGACAGTAGAGTTAATTGATCAAAGTGTGTTTGAGGTTTGAAGCAGTTCAGTTTGCATTAATGTCTGTAATATTGCAGCCTTTAAGATTGTCATGAATTAATTGTCCCTTCTGATCAGCCGGGGTAAGTGATGGATGCAAATAATTTAATATTGTTGATAGAAATCTTAGAAGAAAGAAAGGAGTTGCATTAGATCGCTCTCCAGCAGGAAAAATAAGAAAATTAGATTAAATTTTTTATGTTCCAATATTTTAAATTCCAGTCTTTGTAATGAAGTGATATTTTCATCAGTGGGCCCCCATATGACCGGCACAGTGGGGTAAGACGCACATTTTTTTAGTCCATCTTCTGGATTTTGTCGTTTCAACACAGCGTACATGCATTATTGAGTCCAAGAGCAGCCTGATCCTCAGTGCACCGACTTTTCCTTCACACCTTTCTTTGACCCCACGATGCTTTCCTCTGAGGTCACAGAAAAGTGATAAAGAGACAAATGAGGAACGGCATGATGGATATAGGGGATCTGCTGTGTTTATTTCCAGCTCCACATTTTTATCCTTGGACTCTACTATTGGATCTGTGCATTTTCATTGTTGACCACCTTCAGCAGACAGAAGGTTTAAACAGCAGGTGGGCTTTTGGGCTCACAGCCCCACCCGGGTGCCCAGAATGCCCACTTTCAGTGTTTCCACTCTCACAGACATCCAAGAGTAGAAAGAAATGTCTGAAACTGAGCATTTAAAGCAGTCTGCAGCCAGAAACTTTCAGTCACAGGGATGATCTCATCATCATTTGCTCATGTTTAATACGAGCATCCACTATTGTAAAAATTATATATGTGATAAGGAAAATAAGAAAAGCATGTTAGGTCCAATTTAAATGAGTATTTTATCACAACTTACCTAAAACTCTTAATCCAGGATTATATAGTACATAACGATTATTTACTAAGGGAGATACTATAATAGTGAATCATTAGGGATCATTCACAATTATCACCATTTTCCAAAGCGTACAAACTGTACGACAGGGGGGAGGGGGTTAACAGCCAACGTAAGCTTTTCAAATAGTTAGAAAATGTCAGTCGGCACTATTTGAACGCCGCCCGAGGCATCTATTCAATTCAATTTCAATTCAATTTTATTTATATAGCGCCAAATCACAACAAACAGTCGCCTCAAGGCACTTTGTATTGTGGGTAAAGACCCTACAATAATACATAGAAAGTGAACGAGAGTCTACTCTATATTAGGCAGGAACAAGCTGCAAGTGCCGCGCAGCAGGTGTGGAAAGCAGCCAAAGTCACCGGAGGTAAATTCAACAAGGAAGTGGAAGCATTGTTCCAAAAATGGAAACCGGACGCAGTAAACCGCAGGAAATGACCCCCTCTGTGCCCCCTCGGTGCCGAAGCAAAGGTCCGGGCGTTGCCATAGCATATGAAGGGGCGCAATACAGGCGCTGTGTGTACATAAAACATGGCGACAGTGAAGTTTTGAGGTTTCCAGAGATGTGCCAAAAAGTGATTTCCTATTTTTTTTTTTTTAATGTATTACCTTTGCTTATATCGGTAAATAGACCATGGTGCATAGGATTTATGAAAGGATATATATATATATATATATATATATATATATATATATATATATATATATATATATATATATATATATATACATATATATATATATATATATACACACACACACACACACACACACACACACACACACACACACACACACACACACACACAGACGATGAGGACAACTGTTTAATCACCAGCTCTAACTGAACCAGGACATTTATTGGTCAATTCGAGGATCAAACACCTGTTGTGAATTTTGCCGTTAAGCTCCTCGTTAGAGAACAGCAACTTGTGCAAAAAGTTCTAAAACATTTAACAGTTGGACATGTGCATTCAAAAGCTTAGAGAAGGTCACATTAAGTTCAACTGTAAAGGTCTGAATGCATTTTAGGCTCGTCCTGTAATTTCAAGCCAAATATCCCTAACTTTTTGTGAGTAGTGTGTGTGTGTGTGTCTATATATATATATATATATATATATATATATATATATATATATATATATATATATATATATATATATATATATATAGCGGTTCTACATATTTGTTTCATATATACATTGAAGGACATATCCTGCTCAAAAATGACTCCAGTAACACTCTCAGTGTTACTGGAGTATTGTGTTTGATCTGTGGGGCCAAGCACAAGAATTTCAGTTTTATCTGAATTTAGAAGCAGGAAATTAGAGGTCATCCAGGCCTAAATGTCTTTAAGACATTCCTGCAGTTTAACTAATTGATGTGCGTCATCTGGCTTCATTGATAGATAAAGCTGAGTATCATCTGCATAACAATGAAAACTGATGCCGTGTTTTCTAATAATACTGCCTAAGGGAAGCATGTATAATGTAAATAGAATTGGTCCTAGCACAGAACCCTGTGGAACTCCATAATTAAACTTAATGTGGGAAGAAGACTCCCCATTTACAAGTGGGTGGAGTCTATGAGATAACTATGATTCAAACCACTGCAGTGCAGTACCTTTAATACCTATAGCATGCTCTAATCTCTGTAATAAAATGTTATGGTCAACAGTATCAAAGCTGCACTGAGGTCCAACAGGACAAGAACAGAGATGAGTCCACTGTCAGAGGCTGTAAGAAGATCATTTGTAACCTTCACTAATGCTGTTTCTGTACTGTGATGAATTCTGAAACCTGACTGAAACTCTTCAAATACCAGAAATCACTTTTTGGCACAACACTGGCATATATCCAAAACTCTCCAAAAGTTGCTGATGTCACCGGGAAAAGTCACTAAATTTGTTGCTAGTCGCTTTTTGAGGGAAAAAAAAAGTGGTGGGGGGTGGGGTAGGGTCTGAAATATGAAAATTTGAGATGTGCTTGACAGATTATAGGTCTGCAAGTCATTTACAACAATATAAATACCAGCAATAATTTTTTGGGAAAATACCGGAAATCACTTTTTGGCATAAAAACCAGCTCTTAAAATGACAAATTGCTCCTCTGCCACTGTGTACAGTGTGGCAGCATGTACGTTTTGCGTACATGGAGTGCAGTACACACTCAAATAAAAATTCAAATCAGTTTATTGCGCCCTATAAATTCTAATATATAGGTGTATCTGTTAATTACAGGGTGTAGCCTGCATCTCGCCCTATGACAGCTGGGCTAGACTCCAGCACGATCCCGTGACCCTGAAAAGGATAAACGGAAGAGAATGGATGGATGGATTTTTATTAGTGCAACAACACATGGTTTTACTAGATAGGAAAGAATAGATCTGATACCAAGTTTTACAGAATTTTTCAACACCAGGATGTGTTAATACTTCCTATTACATTAGGAAGAGCAGGCTTTGTATGCTTTGGAAAATGTTGATAATTGTGAATGACCCCTTAATTAATAATGATCAGCTAACCAATCTCACTGTAGCTTCCTTCATGAGCAGTTTCTGACCATCTCTAGCTCAAACTCTAAGAAACACAACATATTAATTCATCACTGGTTACTCCAACATCAGTAGTGAGCCATCATGCCGAGTATTTACTCAGCAGCTCTTCATTTCTTCAAAATTACTTCGTTACATTGTTACAAACTGTTACTGTCAAGTACTTTTTATATTCCTTCAGGATTACTTTACCAACATCTGAAAATACAAAATCTTTATATCACTTATTCTGCAGGCCTTTCCAAAGGATCAGCTTGTAGTTTAGTGATCATACTGTACAGCTGAATGTTTTGATGTTTGTATCTTGTCAGTTTTAAAGTGCATTTATTAACAATTCAAGTTGAACTTGCGGGTCTGATGTAATCGTTCGCTGGTTGCTGGAGGATAAACTTTTTATTCAGTTCTTCTATGAAAGACTTGAGAAATAAATAAAAATTGAGCTTCTGTCCTTTTTTAATTCTTCGTCTCAGCTTTGACTTTTTTCTTTGCAAAAACAGATAACGTTACACTCTGCTGGTTTGAAGGCTGGTCAGCCCAGATAGTCCCTCACTTTTCATTGCGCTTCCAATACAGGGATTTTCCCAAGCTGGTCATGGTCGAAGCTTCAGTATGTAAATCCTTTACCTGCCTTTTATGCTTCACCCTCCCAAATTATTTAAAGAGCCCTTCCACCTTAGGCCATCTCTTTTTAATATTGTAAATCTCTTTCCTCCAGCTTTGTCCCAGAGTCGCCTGAAAATACCAGTTTTTAATCCACTGCTGTAGTCAAATGTCAGCCGCCCCAAAAGCTCATTTTTTTCCCTTTGCTAAAAAAAAGTTTGGGAAACTTTGCACAATAGCACCAGGGTCATCAGTCCCCTTTGGTATAAGCAACAAATCATCTGCATTCAATCATAAAATATTTTCTTATTATTTTTTCATGAAGAATGTACACACCCAACATTTCCTTCGCCATTAATCGCTCTCCGCCTGCAGCTGAAAGGAACAGCACTCAGTCCAATCAGTCATCGCTGCACCCAAAACTACTGAGAGGGGAACAGTTGTTTTAAAATAAGCACTCTCCTTTTGAAATAAAAACATAAAAATTGATGTTTTTGCGAGTGTTTGCACGCAGACTGTTTATATGATGATGGATTATGACTTGTCACTCTTTGATGCAGTTGTTCCGCTTGGCTCTGAAGCCCGGCCTGCTACAAAATTTGTGATCTCATCTTAGCAGTAGTGAAAAGCTGGTTCTACTGGATAATAAAGACACACATTTGCAAAAAAATGAAAAAGCCATCATAGCTATGATGATGATGCCATCTGCTATTTTCTTCCCCTATCAAGAGCCTCCAAGGCAAGAATAGTCTGCTGTTTAGTTTGTAGGAAAACTGAGGAAATGCAGCTGCTCACACTCACTGATTTCTTTCGTCACTTCAGAGCAGCTATAAATACATTTACCAGTTAAGTGGACAGGCCAGCATTATAACATATTTATCATTTATTTGGGGGCATGTTACTAACCTCATGATGAACCTCAGCAAGTACCCCATTCTTGCTGCACAGATTAATGGTGCCTCTGTTGCTTCACTGTTTTTTGCTGTTCAAGATTCTTACAGTAGTTTTTAAAGTACTGCTGTGTAACTAAAACAATGAACTGCAAGTCAGATCAGAGAAGAGCAGCAGACTCAGATGATGATCTTCTGTCTTGTTTCTATGTCACTACGAGCGGACACTTGTAAATACATATAATATTAACGTGAACAGGGGTTAGTATAAAAAAATTGTTCCCCGCAGCCAATTTAAACCAATTATGGGCTTAGGAGTTGCAGTTCTTGAAAACTGCAGCATCACCAGCAATGACAGCAAAGCAGGGAATTCCACGGCTGGTTGATCCTCACAGTCATCAGACTTAAAACAGCAGCTGTCAGGGTCGGACAAGCTCTGAATTCATTAAATCAACAGAGCTTTCCCCACAGAGAAGACTTTTCACTGTTTATCTTCATAATGTCTGACTCAACTTAGAGAGTGAGTTGTCGTTCTCATAGATGGTGCTGAAACAAGAACTCCCTCCTCACTTACTGTAACCGGCACAAAGCCACATTGCTGATCCTGCAACAATTCTGACATCCATTAGGAAACATAACCCAGGTCTAATGTAATTCTTGATCCTGGAAACTGTGTAGCTGCTGCTTGGAGCAGCTGGTGACAAAAAATTAAAGGAATAATTTTTAATCAGAGTTTAGCATCAAGTCGATTAAACTTCTGGGATATTGATCTGGTCAGTTAAGTAGCAGCGTGGGTTGTTGAGACAACCCCCAAAACAGGAATGGTTTTACAAGTGGCTAGTTTGCATTTGGCTAGGGTCAGTGTCATTAGCGTGAGACGTTACCTGGACCCCACAGAGGTCGCACAGGTAGTCCAACTTCTCCAGGATGGCACATCAATACGTGCCATTGGCAGAAAGTGTGGTGTGTTTCCCAGCACAGTCTCAGAGCATGGAGGAGATTCCAGGAAGTTAGTCTAGGAGAGCTAGAAGGTCGTAGAAGGTCCTTAACTCAGCAGCAGGACCGTTTCTGCTCCTTTGTGCAAGGAGGACCAGGATGAGCACTGCCGGAGCTACAAAATGACCTCCAGCAGGTCACTGGTGCTGGATCGGGCGATCCTGAACCCTCTTCTTAGTTACACTGCTACAGACTCAACTGTACCTACTGTATCACATTCATTTTTACTTTCATTTTAGATAAAAATATAAGTAGAACTTAAATAATCTATGACGGCTTTTCTGCCTCTTCTGAATGTATTTACATATAAATTTGATTGATGTTAAATTACCACTAGCGATATATATATTATGCCCGTCATTTATATACATCACAGAAATACAACAATTCTCTTTCCATGTGTACGATAGCTGTAGACAAGGCTCAGACTCCACAATACAGCCGATGCTGTTGTGACCCTGAGTAACTTCAAATTCTCTTCTTTTCTTTCGCACATCTCATTCATATCAACTTGCTCACGTAATTGTGACACACTCGCATCTGCAAAATCGCTGTGCTCATAAATGCTAGATTAGTTTGTTTCCCCTCAGGCATCATTTGTGTTACTGAGTAGAAGCTTTATAGCTGTGAATCACAGTGGCGTTTATTTTCATCATACCCCGAGTCTTGTGTCGTAACCAAGCTTATCTAACAGTATCGGCGATCAAGTGCAGTATGTCCAGATTTTAAGATTTAAAATGCCTGAAGTCACTGCGTGTGAATCCCTCAAGCAGTGCTGCGTCATACAGATCATAGAAAAATCTGCATTTGTTTCTCACTGCTCAGCATTCATACCGTCCCTTTCAGATCTGATCTTCTACCCTGTTTGAGGTGTTTTTAATGGTTGCTATGAATGCAAACATTAGTGTTTCTCAGGTGGTTTTATAAAACAAATACAAACTAACAGGCATTCAGATAAAGATGGATTACTACTCATAGCAAAGATACAAAACTTACCTTTTTAGGAAGGGACAGAAGTCCGATTTCTTTTTTATATTTATTTTTAAAATTACTAAAATTAGGGTCAACCTACTGAAAGTTTACAATTCAAATCAGAAATTTTACATTGCTGCACTTTTTAATGAACGTATTGATTAGGCCATTTTTATTTTAAAGGGTTATTTATTTAATTTAATGTATTGTTTAATTTATATTACTGTTATTATTATACTTTGATTTGGTCACTACTTATTTTAACTCTCGACCTGAGTAACCACATTTTGTTCCGTCATGTTTTCTTCTTGTGACAATAAAGAATCCTTGAAATCTGAAAAATATTCTGAAAAGAAATTCATTGTCTAAGTCAGTTTATATTGTGGACCAAATATAACAAAAAAAACTATAATTTGTCATATGTGAGTGTTGTTTTCTTTCTTTTGGATTGTTGGACTAAAAAGCAAGAAATGAAACAGGAACTCAGAATGCACCATCCTTCTTCAAGGCCATCGTCCTGTCTTATGATATGAAGGAAATTATCTACTCTACACTAGTTTACTTGGTAAAGGGTAAAAAACATATTCACTTTCCTTAAAGAATTAGGTACATGTATAAATACCATCTCCAAACTACCCTTGACCTAGAGACCAGTCAGCAACCTCAGGTTGTTAGAGAAAAATGTGTATTTCTTGGCCAGTTGGCGACTGGTTGGTTGCTGGAAGTTGCTGGCTAACAAATCTCCAGCAAAGGCAGGTGAAAATGGTTGCAAAGAGGTTGCTTTCTTATCTGCAAACACTCAGGAACAACCCAAGAACTCACGGAGTTGTGAAACTTAAAAAAAGTGTGATGCATATCTGAAACAGATGTTCACCTTACCATAAACATTGTGCCTTACCGCTGCAACAAACACACCTTTTACTTTAAAGGCAAATGTTTTCCACATTTGGTTTGCATCACACTTAAACCATGGAAGCTCTGACACACAATTCTGCACCTTTCACGCAAACTGCAGCAACCTGCTCACAACCTGCTCACAACCAAAGCAATTTCAGGGATATTTTCAGCCAAACTGACAGAGTGACTTCAGCAGATTCCAGGAACGACATCCAAGATCACTGTTGAGAAGAACTCAGTCCTGGGAGCTTAAGGGTCCTACTGCACGGGACCCTCGAGTTCCCCAGGCCTCCAACTTGAGTTTGGAGGAGAAAAAATACTATACATATAAAATTTCAGTCTAATTACCTTTATATTTGTCTACTTTGGTGCTAGCAAATGAATATTTTTTCCTTCTTTGAAAATCAGCAGTGTTCCATGAATTGAAATATCAGCTAAAACTTTCATTTTGCTGGCCCACTTTTTAAATCCTTGGGTGTGGTCATCACTTACCTGGTGCAGTGCGCCGATGATCTTGCGAGCTTCTTGGTATACCATCTCCGGGCTCCAGTGACCATTCATGTGTTTCAGTGCTTCTGCAATTCGATTGTGTTCCCTGAGCCACAGTGTGTGTAAGGAAGTCAGAGGTAGACCTTCGCTGACCCGACTGTCTCCAGCACTGAAGCATTCCACTCTCTCCCCTTGCAGGTCTTGGTGGCAGGCTGATGGCAGCCTGGTAACAAATGGAAGATAAGGCCTCCCTTTTGGGTCCTTGAATTGGTCATTGACAGCAAGTTTTCCATTACGGCCCGAAAGGTCACGAAGGAAGCTCTCCAGCTTTGGAGAGTGGCCATATACAGCAGAAGCATCAATGAATGAAGTTACGGCATTGAGCTGTTGTCGCTGCAGGGCCTGACTTATCCCAGACCGAAAACTGACAAAGCAGTCTGACGTGGAGCGATAAAACGGCATGCAGCCGTCAACACCATCATCCATCTGCAGAGAAGACAGAATCATTTACAATATGGTGCTTCAGTTAAACTTTAAACTACAGCTGATCTACCAAATGTATTTGCTGCTGCCATCATGGAATTTTAAAGACATTGTTCACATTTTGGAAACATCACTTATCCCAGGATGTAATTTAATACCATTTTGTCACATGTTTCCTGCCACCTTAAAAGTAGGATATTAAAAGGATAGACTGGGTTCCTGGTAATAATAAAGGCAGATAGGGGCGTGATTTTATACATGTCTCTGGCCCAGTGATTGTTTGTCATCTGCCTATTTCTAACAACTATCTATGTTGTGGGATTTTACTCACTGGAAGCACTGATTTTATCAATGTCATGATGTTTCCTCATAGTCCAAGACCTGGAAAACTAGCTGTATCTCATGCCTTGTATGTTGACAGTAGTTATTAAATTTCTTGGTAGGCAGGTTGTGTAGCAGATTAGTGGTAAACACTCAGGCTCAGTCAGAGGTGCTACCATTACCACCATGACAGCCCCAACTATCAGCGACAGCAGGAAGATTTTATGCTTTTTTTTTTAGGTCAACATTTATTTTTGAGTAGCCAACGCAGTGGTGCAGATTCACCTGAAAATTGCACTGTTAGCCATTATCAGCTTACATTTTTACATCATAGTGCCATGCAAATGAAAAACAACTTTGAAACTTTTATATTTAACACAACAGAAATTTTGCAAATTATGTAAAATTTAGGTTGATTACAATTTTGTGCCCAACTGCTCGAGGCCATGCTAGGTTTATGCGTCGGCCGTGTCGCCCTATTTAGGCTTGTAATCAAGAAATATGTAAATTTGCTGCTGTCGGTGCCGTCACTTTAATTAGGTTGACATTAAGACATGAATATGTTTCCAGTACAACATGGTTCTGAAACAGCTAAGTAATAGTTACATGTATCCCTGCTTTTAAATGGACCTTTTATTGTGTACATATGCAGAGGTTACACTGAGAAGGAAAAAGCAAACAAGCACAGCTGTTCAGAAAACTCCACTCATGTGCAGGGACAATGAAATGGACATCCACCTCTCCATTCACAGCTCTCATATTGAAATTAATAATAACAACTTTCATTTTTTTGCGGCCATGACTTTCATTTATTGTTTTCATTGCTTTCATGTATTGAAGGAGGTCAAAGGTGAGGTGCTCTTGTTTCTTCTAAAGTCTTTGCTGGCCACCCTGACTCCAGCTTCACTTTAAACCAAAACTACTGCAACTGCTGAACTGTTCCTTTAAGTAAGCAAACTTTATTTATAAAGGGCCGGCAGTCACAAAGTGCTGTACAACAAAACTGAATAAAATAAATAAGAAAAAGTGCAGGCAATGAAAATAAAGAGAACTTCGGGTGTTCTCAGGTTACCTGAATGGGAAAGCATGGATGCACGTTTTCACATGTATTTAAACAGCTCGCATCTATGGAAACATCACTGCCGGTGCTTTGAGGGGTCATGGCCATGTCATGGGAAATATACTGGCCCCACTCCACCAGCAGCTGAGAGTAGGAATCATCGGTCCACTTAGAAGAGCTCGTCATTATTTCGCTGCTGACTCTCCGTGGCTGCACACAAAGTAGGATTTTTATTTTGTATGGACACTTTTTTTAATTTTTTCAAGCTGTTATTCACTCACTGTTAATAAGACAGAATATTAAGAATCAAAGAATTATCTAAAACACTTTAGTAAATTTTAGCACTCAGATTTGGTGGTAAACTGTTGGCTGGATACAACTGATGCATATTTGATGAGTTCTTCAACTAAAGGCCCTCAGTGTGTGTAATGAGCGCATAAATTAGGACTGAAATTCAATTCAAGCATGAGTAAAACAGTTTCATCTGCTCTTTGGAAGAAATAATGTTTATCCACATGACACAAAACCAACTCTTTCTAGGTTATGGATCTGTATGCACTAGATGCAAAATTTAAATGCAGCTGTAATCTGTGTCATCTTGCACGCTCCTGTGCTCTTCCTAAATTGCTGCGGACTTTATCTGCTGTAAAACAGGTGAGGAAAATAAATGAAATGCTGCATTAACTCAGGGTTTTGCAGGGTGAGCCTGCTTCATTTCTATATTTCTGTAATTTATCCACCGAGACTTTTGTGTCCGTTGGACCGGCATTTTGCAGATTACCAGGGGAAGTTGGAATCCATTATGGAGCCGTTCTGGGTTCCAGCCTTTTGGTTCGCTCTCTCCGTCTTCGTATTCAGCTGGTAGCCATCTGACCAAGGCGGTGTTGGCTGCTCCCCAGCGAGGATTTTGCCTGACAAAGAGAATCATGAAGTGTGTCCAAAAATACTGCCATGCAAAACTGTACAACCAGTCACTGGAAGCAACATCCAGTTCTCTGGATTATTAAGATTTTAAAAAGAACGCATTCAGTGCATTCATATACATTAAATGACATGTAGCTTCCTTAAGGTCTGTTTTGACAGCGTACTTATGAGAAGGGATTCTGTGCTGTGCTGCACAGTGACTGATTTATCATTGCAACCAACATCATTTTCATACTCACAACTGACAGTTTAAGATAGAAAAAGATTGCAAGGACCAGTAACACCGACTCTCATATTCTTTCTGTCTTTGGCTTCCTTGTCAAAAGCTGGCAGATACGTTACACACGAGATAACGTATCTGCTGACAGCTGACAAACATTTCATAGTTCCCGGTTCTTGATTTGAGAATTTGCTACATTTCCTTTTAATTAGACATCACAGGCGAGGGGCAGCTCTGACTGAGAAACCAACTGATGAGACATGCTCACAGGCCAATCACACACTGAAGCACACCCTCCATTATCATCCTCCTGCACATGTATGGGGACCACACTTTACATAATAAACATCATGACAGCATTAAGACTTAACTTGTTTGTTTGCAACAAGAGGAGTCACACCCTTTTGGCCATTACAAAGAATGCATATTAGAGGTACTTCCTCATGCTTCACTTTTAACACATGGAACACATATGTATACAGTGTGTGTATATGACTAATGTGGGGCCTTCATGATAAAAGGTCACTTTGGTTTGTAATAAGTTTTTTCTTTCTTTTGTTGCTTCATCCTCACCCAGTGCTGACTAACCTCACATCACTTGAAGCCACAAAGCAATTTAATCCTATGCAGTAAAAAAACATCGACTGTGGACACAGCCTTTGGGATGTCGCCCACTGGTTTTGGTCTGGGGATTTTGAAACCTTATTTTTTTAAGCCAGAGTGGCCATACTGAAGTGAGAGGGCGGCGTGATAATCTTTCAGCTACGTAACTCTAGCAAGTTTGGTTAGCATTCATAAACTCTACAGGTGTTATCCACAGACATCTCTGCATTAGTGCTAAGTGACAGATTACTGCAACACTAGAAGCTCCAACTTCTCAGACAGGCTGCACCATAGAGAAAACCAACAATTCCATTAAAAATGCTCCAAAAGGCACCAACACCACAAAAAAAAAGGCTTCAGATGTTCGGTTTAGCAACTCCAGTCAGCAGAGATGAGGCCGAGCAGACAGGATTGACTGAAGCTCCCTGTCAGGACACCTGTTAATCCAAGTGGTCATGGCCCAACTCCAGCATACAGAAAAAAAAAAATCACCCCTGGTACAGGCCAAAACTGTGTCTTGCACCAGGCTGTATATACGAATAGGAATCTATGAGGATCCACTGAATTGTGAAGACAGACTCAAGTGGCCACTAGAGAAACTGCAGGTTTTGTAATTTCCATATTATTGGTTAAGGTTCAGAAGAGATTGCAGTTCTGGTTGCATTTTAGTACAGTAATTATAATAAATAAGATAAACCATGGATGGATGGATGGATGGATGGATGGATGGATGGATAATTTTAAAATCTGACAGACACTCAAATATTGAGAAAATTCTCTTTCCAAGTGAGTCATGCAGTATTTTGTAAAATCTAGAAATGCTTGGAAAAAGCAGTCTGCTTTTAGTCAGTAGTGCAAGATAATATTAATACATTTAATTAAGCTTTTAAATGAACACAATTATTAACATTTTCCACTTGTATGTAACTCATGTAAAACTGTTATGTGACATTTTGACTAAACTTAAAGGGTTGTTTGCATATTTAATATTTAATTTTTGAGCTGAAAGTCACCAAAAAAAATTTCACTTTTCAAAAACATTTTTCTTTAACTGATATGATTACTTTTTATGCACTTTACGTGCACCAATCAGCCATAACATTATGACCCTCTGCCTAATGTTGTGTTGGTCATGGCATGGACTCCACTAGACCCCCGAGGGTGTGCTGTGGTATCTGCACCAAGATGTTATCAACAGCTCCTCTAATCCTGTAAGATGTGAGGTGGGGCCTCCATGCATCAGACTTGTTTGTCAGCACATCCCACAGACGCTCCATTAGATTGAGATCTGGGGAATTTGGAGGCCAAGTCAACAACTCAGACTTGTTGCTGTGCTCCTCAAACCATTCCTGCGGCAGGGTGCATTACCCTGCTGCAAGAAGCCACAGCCATCAGGGAATACTGTTTCCATGAAAGGGCGTACACAGTCTGCAACAATGCTTAGGAAGGTGGTACGTGTCAAAGTACCAGAAAGTATCCACATGGATAGCAGGAGCCAAGCTTTCACACTGCCTCCACCAGTTTGCCTTCTTCTCATAGTGCATCCTGGTGCCACATGTTCCCCACGCATGCGGCCATCCACGTGATGTAAAAGAAAATGTGATTCATCAGATCAGGCTACCTTTTTCATTGCTCCATGGTTCTGATGATCATGTGCCCATTGTTGGCACTTTCAGCGGTGGATGGAGGTCAGCATGGGAACCTAACTGGTCTGTGGCTACGCAGCCCCGTACACAACAAACTGCAATGCACTGTCTATTCTTACACCTTTCTATCAGAGCCAGGTTTAACTTTTCCTGCACTTTGAGCTACAGTAGCTCATCTGTTGGACAGACCACACAAGCCAGCCTTTGCTCCCCCACATCAGTGAACCTTGGCCACCACTCTTCCTTCCTTGGACCAATTTTGATTGATGCTGAACACTGCAGACAACACCCAAGATGAGCTGCAGTTTTGGAGATGCTTGGACCCAGTCGTCTACCCATCACAATTTTTCCCTTGCCAAACTCAAAATCCTCACGCTTGCCCATTTTTTCTGCTTCTAACACGTCACCTTTGAGGTAAAATGTTCACTTGCTCCTTAATATATCTCATGATGCCATGACGAAGAGATAATCAGTGTTATCTACTTCACCTGTCAGTGGGCATGCTGTTATGCCTGATCAGTGTAGTGGATCATATGTCTGGAGAAAATCTGCTTACATGACTGGGTTTTAGACTGTATACAACACACTTTGCAGAGTTCTTGTTCTTTTACTTATCAGATGTCATTTTAACTACCTGTTGTTGCAGACTCCTGATATCAAGCGGTACTTGTTGAGACGAGTATACTGACAGGTGGCCGGATGTGTTACAGGAGGACATTTCGACAGCTCTGCACTCAGCTTCAAATCCCTCCATGACAGCAGCTTTTCTTTAGCTAGAGTAACAAAACAGACTGAGCTGAATTTATTGTTACAAGTGTTTCCAATCTGAACAAACACGATTAAATGAGAAACAGTTGAGAATGCTTCAATTTAGCCTTATTAAAATTCTGATGGTGATAATCTGTCACCAATTAAACTAATTAATGTTTGACCACGGCGAAATTTCGATTGACTAAAAATATGGCTTGTGGTAAACTTTTCTAAATAAAAGAAAGATAATCTACCTGGTGCCGTGAGCTCATCATTATATCTCGGTGTTACTCTCTTCTTCAGGACACGCAGAGTCCTTTGGAAAACCTCTGCAGCTCTGGAAATCTGTTTAGTCTCAGGCTCAGCTTGCCGCAGGAATTTAAGCATGTGTTGGAAAGCTGAGGGTTTGGTCCAACTTTCCAGATAAATAGACAGATAAAAGGGCAGTTATGGTTCCTTCGGTCCTTTTTTGCACAGGTATTATTTTAGTTCAAACTGAGGCAGAAAGTCTGTGATGGTTTATTACCGGTGCCTGACATCGAGGAAGTCTTCGTCTGCATCGTAAAGGCTTTCTTGATGTGATGAAATAAGCAATTCTTTGATGGATGACGCTGGAAAACATCAAATATAACAACATGAGAAATGTTATTTCATCTGTCATGCTATTATTCTGTAATGATAATATTAAGTATACATGGTTCAAAGTAACACGTTCACAGTTTGCAGGAAGTGCAAAGTACTTCACACTGGAAGTAGTTGAAATATAGTTTGAATAAACAAAAGCTACTCTGAAAAAAATAAAGGTTTTTGTTTAAATGTGATATAGTATTTCCCTTTTTATAAGTTTATCAGTGGAACTATTCAAGCATCCTGCATTTGTGTAGGCAGACTGTGGACGCAGCCAACTGAGGCAGAGATCTGAGACACTGAAACACGATGACGTTAATGCTCTGTAAGCACTGAGCAGCGCTTTTCCACAAACACTACACAAAGTGGCTCACTGACGAATGCGTGACCGAGGCATTCTCCCACAGCAGACTAAAGAACAATGGGAGGGGAATGGTCACATCCCTTTACTTTACTGTTACAGTGCAAAATTAATTGTAATCTGAGCAGCAAACTATACAAGAAAAAAAATAATTGGACCGAGTTTGGTCCCTCTTTCCACACAAGTTTTAAATGTTTGGTTGTTCCACTAGTTCCAAGTCAAATTCTACTCGGAGCTTTTTAGATACTTTAATATCTGTCAGACGTTAACATATAAGCCCCCCCACCCCATGTTTGAACACACTAAAAATAGAGGGACAGGAATGGACCTAAAAAGGTACAAAGGCTTTGTTGTTCCAGCTGTACCCTAGTGGAGTACAACATTGTACCTCTGAACCTCGGAATAATTTTGTACCTTATTGTCTGTACCTTTAAAAGAACATTTCTGTACCTGTAGTGACAAATATGTACCTTTATATACAGGTACAAAACTGTACCCATTAAAAAGGTACAAATTATGTACCTGATAAGGTACAGCTGGAGCAACAAAGCCTTTGTACCTTTTTAGGTCCATTCCTGTCCCTCTATTTCTTAGTGTGAAGGACTAACTATATGGCTATGTCAGCAGTTGTTAAGTGGTCAGATTCCCTTGAAGTGGAGCTCAGATTTGGATTTTAGAAACTTATCAGAGGCTTGTTGAAGTAAATCAGTGTGCAGCCATTTTTTCAGCCTGTTATAAACAAAGCTGTGCCTCACGTTTCAAGCAGAAAGTCATTCCTAAGTAGCAGTGCATCAGAAGTAAAAAAAAAAATTACATGAATAAAAGTTTCTAAGGGAACAATAAGTGGCACATCACTAACATTTTGTGGAAACCGCATCCATTGTATCCAAAACATAAATAGACAGCTCTGCTCTTCATGAGGGAGAAAATCATCTTCATCACTAAGGAATTTGCTACATGAAGAAGGAGTCATCTCCAAACTATTTCTCAGGAGTGAAACAATATGAAACTCTCGGGATGATGAGGTGTGAATGTGAGCGTCAGCTCTCTGGATTAGCCCTGTGATGGACTGATGACCTGTCATTCAACAGTCAATTCAACAGGGGATGAATTAACACCCCCACCCACCCACCCACCCACCCACAGTATAAGGGCACTCGAAAGACCAAAGCATCCCAAGAGAACCTCTCTGGAATAACACGAGTCATCAGGTTTCCATAAACCGGTGGAGCCTTTTGTGAACTGACGGTTACACACATTTGTTCTTATCTGAAGATACTTTAGCACTAAATAACAATATGGCCTGATATCAGCACCATTTAACCCCATTCTTGGTGAAACACTGCTTAAAATATCCATGCACGAGCTGTTCCATAATAAATGTATCTATATTTTATACAGGTCATTACCGTATCCTGAAATCTCATTTCTGAGTGAGAAGAAGTTGGTTTCACCATCATTTCAGAGTGCATAATGGATATCCTGAAAGTGTGACAAGTTTCACTCAAACTGCTGCGTTGAAATAAAGTTAAATGTTGAATAAAATATGCTTTCTCTTCACATAGTCATGCACACAAATCACCCAATCAGGTCAATCCATGAATTTTGTTCATTATTTTTTTATGACAATTTCAGCAGTTGCGTAAAATACATGACTAAAAGGATACTTACATGATAGTGTTGTGACATCATCTGAAAAACTTGGCAGAACGATGCAGGAAAACATTAACAGGAAAAGTGAGTGGAAGGAAGCCATTGTTACAGGCAGTTTAAGGAAGAGACATCAACAATCTGAGATGCATCTTAGTGCTGCGTCCACAGTGGAGTGTGCCCATATATACTGAGATAAAGCTGGGAGCCCAGTGCCAGGGTTAAGTAAACCAGGTCACACTTGAGTAACTCAGAGACTGAGAGTTTCTCTTGTTCTCACTTGAAGTATTTTTACTTTCTGTTATTTCAGGACCTCAGCTCCAGTTTTTTGGGTTTTTTAGGAGTTTGATTTCATTCAAAATGTGAAGACAATTAAAGTTTCAAAATTGTTTTACACTCTTTGATGAACAAGTGAGATCTTTTCAGTTTTATTCTTTTCATTTTAGGTGTTTTTATTTGCAGCTGTGTGATACTAATTTATTTAAACGGATGAAAATCCTGTGCAGTCAGTGACTGAAGTTTCCTTCCTTGAGCTGCTCTGCCAGGCCTTCACTGCAGTGACCTTCAGTTGCTGCTTGTTCTGCCTTCAGGTTTCTATTTAATAACTGAAAAGTTGCTCTATTTTGTTGAGATCTTGTGTTACTCGGCCCTGAAGAATATTCCATTTCTCTGCCTTGAGAAACTCTCGGGGTTGTTTTGGGTCATTAACCGTTTGCACTGAGAAGTGCCGCTGTAACCAGCGTTGCAGGATTTAGCTGAATCTGAGCGGCCCTGCACACTTCAGAGTTGATCCTGTTACTTCTGTCAGCAGTCACATCATCAGTAAACACCCATGCTGCACCTTTACCTCCAGCATGTTTGACAGATAACGTGGTGAGCTCTGGATCATGGATGGTTTCTGTCCTTCATGCAGGTTTCAGTTTCAATAAGCTAGAAAAATCATTCACCTGGAGGCCTCACTAACAGATGGATGACGTCTCACAGCCATGGCCGACGTCCATGTTTGCTTTTTAGGTTTTGTGTCCATTTTTCTCAGCTTTTAACTAAACCTTTGATTCTTGTCCCATAACTGTCTGCAACTCATTTTTAAATGTTGAGCACTCTATCATTTATTTCATATCAGCAACCAAAGGAGAACAAGTCAGCAACTTAACATGGATGATTTAAGATATTTCAGATAAATAGTTTTACTCATTATAAATGAATGTATCCACATATCTTGTTTGTTTTCATCTCCACAGGGCACCTTTAATCAAAGGAGTGAGTGAAACGCGCTAACGATGGAGTCAGACCAGCACAGATTTTCTCCGGCCCTGTGAGTGATGAAGCTGTTCTGTATGAAGACCAATAAGAAGCATTTATTGATGTGAGATCATTTCAGTTGTTGAAATTAGCAGTTTTTTTTTTTTTTTAGAGATCTGTGTAGTTAGTATCAAAGACCTGTCATAATTATGCTTTTCATTTATTTAATGTATTGCGTTGACATCAAGCAGATATTTTTAAAGTTTTATATGCCGATCGTGGAGATGAGTGACTCCGCGAAAGGTCACGACAGCCGTTCCAACATTTCCCTGAAAATGTTTCATCACACATACTCCCGTTAGCACTCGGTTTCCAATGCTGCGAGTGGCGCCAACTGTGAGAGTCACGGCCCATTGAAAGTCGAGCTCAGTGCTTGAAATTCACGCTTGGCGTGGTGCTGATGTAACTTCGTGATGCTGTGTGTGTTTAGTGACTTCAGCAGCGAGCTGGAGATCATCTCAGCTGCGCCTCTCCACGCGCTCTTCTTATCACGGTGGCTGCTTTCATCTTCCCAAACTTCTCACTAAATGAGTCAGACTTTCCAGAGACTGAAGCATGTGCAGGAAATGCTACCTTTCGCTGTATGAGAACATTTTAAATAAACATTATTCCTTCCACCATAGTCTGATGTATTGTCATGCAAATATCCCATTTAATGTCCTTTAGTCAGTTTTACTGACAGTCTGCGGCTGATTTCTGCAGTTCTCCACTTTCACAGCTGCATCTTTTAGAATAAAAGCACAAACTCTGTCCTCTCTCTTTTTAAGTTGCATATATATATATAAAAACACTTAGAGACGTGACAGTCAGCATGCATCAGTATTCAGCCTGCCCGAGCTACAGGTTACAGACGGGCAGTGAAGGTACATTTTTTATTCAGTTCTGCTTAATAATAAAAAAAACTCTCATAGCAGCTTTGTGACATAAAATTTGAGTTCTCTTTTATTCACTATAGAACAGTTTGAAATTAATATCTACAAGCTGCCAACTGATGATTGATATTTGGATTTTTCTTTAGTAAAACTATTAAATATTTGCTGCTTTCTTAATTGTCTTTTAATTTTTATTTTTCATTCTATAAAAGGCTCCTTTTAAATATTTCATCAAACACTATAAGACATTATATTAAAAATGTATTGGGAAAGGACTGGACTAACTAACCATGTTTGTCAATATTCTTTCTTAAGGCTGAATTTATACATGAGGGTGAGATGTGGGCTCTCCACTTAGCTCTGTGTCTCGGTATATAAGGGTTTAAAAGTAGGAGACTGGGAGCAACAGTAACACACTCGAGTGTGTTACAAACAAGCTCGAGTTATTACACTTACTGTGCACATGCTCAGAGTTCCTGCAGGAATTCTCAAGGACAAAACTGATTTTTACTTTGGGCATGTTACAAATTTTTATTGTGCTGCGCAACGTTTTAATTCAATTTTACTACTAAGTTATGTTGAAAATGTGCATAAACAGCCCATCCTATTATAGGATTTGCTAGCTGGAATAAAATATTGCAACATGAGTAACACATCGGGGCAGCTGTATCGTTACAGGGACATGGGCATATTTCATTACATTTCATTGTATAAAATAATGTGTTTTACATGTGCTAACAGAATATGAGCTTACACACTGACAGATAGGAGCTGCCAGTATAGGCTAAATATCATGCATTTCACCTCTGGCGCTTTTTAAATAACTATATAAATATGTTCTTCACATGATCTTATTGCATCATTTTTTTTAATATCTTTTGTGCCATCTGGTAATATCCCAAACATTGATTGATATCTGTTGTGTATACTGATGTAAGTTAGCTTAGAAACTGTGCTTGATTCATCAGCTCACAGGTGGATTTGAATAAAAAGGAGTAAGTTCAATAAAGAAGATCTGTAATCACTCATCTGCTTTCTTGAGTGATCGGCTGAAAGTTTATTCTTCTCGTTATTTCCATTTTGACATTAACTATCAATAAATCAGTTCAATTCTTCCAGATGAGCTGTGCTTATTGAAATGTAATTTTAACTCAGTTCATAGAATTAAAATCTAGTTACCATCAGAATAGTAACCAAGTCTTCTAAAGTTCATGGATTTACAATGTGTGTTAAAAAGGTTACACAGGAATATATGAAGAGCCAAATAACATTGCAAAAAGGGCGGGGTGGGGTGGGGTGTACAATAAATAAAATACTCAAAGGTCTATATTACAGTGGATGAAATCTGTTTTCTCATGCTTCACCAAGCATCCAAGACATTCTAACACCTGTCCACGTATTTTACTTTCTCTTTTGTTTTTGGGAGTGAAGACCAACGTGAGAGAATCGTGACACCGTTTTGCTTGTGCACGTGCAGAGGTTCAAACCTTACCTGGGACAAACGCCACAGTGTGATCGCTGCTACAACCTGCGTCTGTCAGCAGGAAGGCAGCATTTAAACGATGCGCTGATGTCGCTGAACTGGAATATCAGTAAAACAAAATATTTGGGATTCCAACAAAGAAGAAAAGCCAGTTGAGTCACAGCAGCAGAGAGATGATTTGTATAAATCACCATAAACACAGAACACACAGACATGCAAACCACAGTACTGCTGGTAAATATGCTTCTTTTTTTTTTTTTGCATCCTTTGATTGATGGTGGAAAACGCTGAGCTCAAAATCTTTAAAGGATGTGTGAACAGCCACGCAGAGTGGGCGGGAACCCTCAGAACCACGGCCCTGTACCATACCAGGAAATCAACAGATTCCTGGTACAAATGTGTGGCTGTCATATTAATGCCATCATAGTGCACTCCCTTAATGGGAACACAGCTGAGTCATGAACCACGATCAGTCATTATGGCTACCTCTTAACTGATAACTTGTGATGGTAGGGTGGGGCAACGACTCAAAAACAGCTGTCTAACATTTGCACACACATTCACACGCCATTAAACACATCGGGAGCAACTCGGGGTTCAGCATCTTGTCCAAGGACACTTTGGCACACAGACTGGAGCAGCCAGGGATCGAACCACCAACCTGCTCTACCTCCTGAGCCACAGCCGCCCCTGCTTAAAGCTTACGTAGTTTTCAAAAAAGCCCTGAAAGTTCGAGGTTTAGTCTCTTGCAGCAACGCCTCCAGCATCGTCGGGCCCCACCCTTTATAAAATACCTGTGCTGTCATCACTCACCTGTGAGAAGCAGTGAAGGATCTCTTCATTGTCACCTCCTGTTGCATCAAACTATTATTGACCTGTGACCTCCAGGATGTGTTCAGAGTTGGAGCTGTGGAGGTTTCAACAGTGGAAGCAGAACAAGAAAAAGGACAAAGGGAAGGATCTTCTATGTAGGACCAGAGATGGCAAAAATAATGAAATGAATTAATATGCTACTAAATGCACCAAAACTACAGTAATGTAAATTATTAAAAGGGAAAGAAGTCACATTTTACTTACATTTATTGTGCTATTATTTTGTTTAAATTATTGCAGTTTGACAACTTCATATAAACAAGAAAAAAAAAACTAACACAAACCAAAAAGTCTGGGTTACTATTCCCTGGTTTATTGTGGGTAGCAAAGAAAACCAGAATGTGTTAAAGACCAACAACGATGAGCCAGGCGACAGGAACCGTTTAGGAGACTCTTAAAGCTGCCTGTCGCCGACCTCTCCATGAAAAGACCCAAGTTAGAAACTTACAGAATTAAACAACTCGGCAATTTAATCAGGACTGTGCAGCAGGTTAAGAAAATCCAGCTACCTTTCCAGGTTTCTTTGGAAAGGACAGAAAAATTATGTGCGGCACAAAATAAGATAATAAAATAAGAGATAAGCAGGAGATGAGAAGCTGGGCTAGCAGACGTGTCAAAGCAGATACACGTAAACCCACAGCGACCTTTGACATGCCTCGTACGACACAAAGACGTACTCTGTAAGCGGTTTATTGAAAATACAGCAAACATGTTATTTAACACTGAACCCATTACAGAAAGCTGAAGATGTAGAATATATTTCACCGTATCGGGATGAGGAAAAAAAAAAAAACAGGTCTGGATCAATACTGCGAGGCTGAAACGTCCTTGTTTCCCAGAGAAATGCAGCACTCTGGACTTTTGCCTTTATTTGATACAAAAAATGGAAACAGAAGCACAAATAAGCACTGAAGCCTGGCACAAGCTCTGCCTTTGTGAAGCTTCTGCTTAATTTTAGTCTGGGCCCATATCAGAGTGACGCTGACTCAATTCAGTGGTTATTTGGAGCACATTATTCTGCTTTTTATTGTAAGGTGTGTGCGGTACTTTTTCAGACATGATGAAACTAAGTAAACCGCGAGAAGTTTGGGGGGAAAAAAGGATACTTTTTCAATTCTGTATCCTCCTGTGAGAGTAGGCCAGCATCAGATTCATTTACTCAGCTGAAATGAATTCAATATTTGAAGGTATGCAGAAAATAAAATTCAGTTTTAGGTTTTCTGTTAAACACAGTGGCAGTTACTTCATTTTTCATGATATCACAGGTGTTAAATTTCACTCTGATCATCGTGAAATGAAAAACAAAAAAACTTAAAGGACGTGGAAGAACTATATATATCTTCTCTCACTGGATATCACTACTTGTCTAAAAATGAAACATCATCATCTTTCCCTCAGTACATCACACATTTTCCACCTCAGGAGTCTTTTACAAAGATGTCTTTTTCAGAAGTTCATACAAAAATAGCAAGAACAAGATATACATATCAATGGGCTCTGTGCATAAAATACTGCTGATTTGCCTCAGGTGCACATCACGATGAGGACGTGTCTTCTTAACTGTTCGTGTAATTTCCGAGGAAGCTTTGACTGCACATAAAGAGAGGGTCCATGGAGGCCACTTTGGCTGCGATAAAAGAATGTATACAGTGGAGGACGGCTGTCAGATTAGCAAACTCCAGCTCCTGAAAAGCACGAGTCAAGGACAAGAGACACACTGATTAGTCCATTATGTTCAGAATTTAAATCACAGTATTTAAAAAAAAAATTAAGGGCTAATTGTGGTTTATTTCAGCTGGGACTTTTCCCCATTAATGCTGCAGTTGTGGCTCATGCTAACTGCACTCTCCACATCTGTCGCAGTATGAGTCGCACAAGTACAGGCAGCTCGGTATTTGGACAATGAATTTATCTTCTGGTGTTGCCTCTGCACACCACCGCAGTGGCTTTTCAGTCAAACAACACGTGATTAAGGTGCAGACACGCAGCTTTAATTCACGAGGTTTAACAGGTGTATTGCGTTAGGGGTTAAAGGCTCAAAAGTAATTGGACGATTGCTTGACAAGCAGTTTCGTGGCCAAGTGAGGCCTGTTCTCCTGTTATCTGATGGCAAAGCAAGCTGATCAAAGTTCTGGAGTTCATTGAACTTGTAGCTGTTCACTAGAACTTTCTCTATAAGGAGATGTCAAGGCCATCGTCTCAGGTAGCAAAAATTTCAGCTGAAGGCGGCTGCAGTAAAGGCCTGACGAGCATCTCTCCACAGGTTCTAGACTTCAGTGAATTTCCATTCAAGTATTGTAAAAATCTGTTAACATGTCCAAATAGTTTTGAGCCTCTGAAAATGGAAGCGCATGTATAAAAATGGCTGTAATTTCTAAACAGTTAACGGCATGTTTCAGTCCGCACTTCAATCATGTCTTGACTGTTTGATTTATGCAACAGAAACAAAACTACAACAACACAGGTTCGCTGTCCAAATACTTATGGTCCTAACTGCGCATCCTCTTGTGCGACTCATCATTTGTCTGAGTTTCTCGAGGACGAAGGGAGAAACATCCCATTCACCCTCTGAGCTACAACAACAGAAACACCAAAGCAGGACCATCTCCTGGAAAACTCAGATCTCCTTTTCTGTTTGCACAGTTTCCACAATTCAAGTAACAACTAGTTTAAAAGAACCCAGCTGACATTAAACACACCGTGTTTATTTAATTGGAATGAATAGAAGGAAAAAATTTTTATTACCTTCATTTCTATCTGCTTGCTTTCAGGATTCTTAAAAAGGAGCTTTACCCTGGTTTTACCATCATCAGAGGAGCCTTTAAGTTGAGAGAACTTATATCGCCATAGTATGGTCTGCAAGGGAAGGAAGGATTATAAAAACACAACAGAGGGATTTCAATAATGAGCAGAACGAGCTGCACGATCAAGAAGTGTCATTTTAATGCGCAATAACACTGAGGAAGCATACTGGACCATCTTTGAAGTTATTAAATGAAGAATTTTACCCAATGCAGAGCTGCTAAATTAATTTCAAACTGTTGTTTTAATAATGATAGCACAGCAGTCTTGAAGATATAGAAATCTTAATGTTAGAAAATCCTTTCTGCAAAATGTGAAATTTATTTTTAAATCCTACAAGAACCTGAGCGACCAGCACAAAGGAGGTTTTTAACTGCAGAGCAAGAACAGTAGAAGTATGCCAACAAGAACTGTGAACTCAGTAAAGCATCACCTTCGAAGTGCTCTCCGAGCAGGTGAAGCCCGATGCAAAGTCTATGGTGAAGCACAGCACATTCCCCTGGCTGCTGCACATGTAGCTTTTGGACTGGTGAGAGAGAATTTATATCTGTTAGCAAAGTGGCTGACATATTTCTGTATCACAAACACTCGTGATGACAAGTCTAAACGTCCGCTGTAAGAAACATGCACAGGAACACTTTAGTATTTGATGAAAAAGTACAGATTTAATTCAGTTTGATTTACTTAGTGCCAGCTGACAACAATCAGCTCAGAGCACTTTTCACTCTGAAGTTCCACGATGCGAATCTCCTGTTTCACCACACCCAAAGCTACGCTATTGTATTGAGATCTGGTGACTGGAGTCCATCTGAGGGCAATGAACTCAGAACACGGTCACATTCAAGAAACCAGTTTGAGCTTTTAGACATGGCGCACTATCCTGGTGGAAGCAGCCAGGATTTAATGTGCATAGTGTATACTGTGGTCATAAAGGGACGGACATGATCAGATGATCCAAATGCTGCAGCAGAAATCGAGACTCGCCAGACCAGGTGACATTTTTCCAATGTGCTAGTGTCCAATTTTGGCGATCCCGTGTGAACTGTAGCCTCAGTTTCCTGTTCTCAGCTGACAGGAGTGGCTGCTGCATCCCATGAGCTTCAAAGTATGACGTGGTGTGTGTTCAGAGATGCTCTTCTGCATTCCTTGGTTGTGGTTATTTGAGTTACCTTCCTATCAGTCTGAAGCAGTCTGGCCTTTCTCCTCTGACAGCAGAGAGCTGCTGCTCCCCGGATATTTTCTCTGTTTTTCGGACCATTCCCTGTAAACCCAGAGATGCTTGTGTGGGAAAATTCCAGTAGTAGAAGTTTCTGAAGTACTCAGATCAGACCGTCGGGCACCAACGACCACGCCACGTTCAAAGTCACTTAAATCCCCTTTTTTCTCCATCATAATGCTCAGTTTTAACTTCGGAAGATCAGCTTGACCATGTCTACATGCCTAAATGCACTGTGTTACTGCCATGGGCTTGAGCGATTAGATATTTGTGTTAACGTGCTGTTGAACAGGTGTACCTAAAAAAGTGGCTGGTGAGTATATATTGTGAACAAACACTTGATCCTTTAGTGTGAAAGATGAGGGTATTAAAAAAATGATCTTCGTCCGGTGTGTCTTCCAGCTCACAATGTTAAAGGAGTTATTTAATTTTTCATTATTTTGTTTTGTTTTCTGCACTTTGTTTCCTACTGTGGGATATCTCACTGCTGCGGCGTGGATCTTCATGCAAACCGTACGTGTTTGTTGTCTTAATTGTGTTATAACTGTTTCACACTCACAGTATTTCTTCACTCATACCTCATATGCATTTCCCATGTGGCGGCCTCTCATGAAAGTCTGACATGCTAGGATCTGATAACAAGAGCAAATCTGCTTTTTTTTTTTTATTTAGCTCCTGCACGAGCTGTTGGCGCACGCAGCATCCCGTGCGGTCGCCTGATGACACACGACACACATGACAGGAAATCTATTTTAAAAAGCTATAAATCTTTAACATTCATTTTGCTGCTGGAACACAAACAAGCATGTGTTCTCCAATTCTTTTCACGCAAATCTTTTGAAAGCACCGATGTGTAAGCTTTTCAGCCTCTGAGGGGGCATTATGCCTCAAAAGGCTTTTCTTGCCTCACGACTTCATTTTTCAATTGCGTGGTCCACTCAATCGGAATGGCAAGAAGTGTATTCTGATTTTTCTATTTGTGCTATATTTTCATTTTATTTCCACAGACAGCCGGGCCATGGTGATTTTAATTATACAGTGCAGTGTGCAGAGAATGTGGCGAGGGACTGTACAGTCCTTTTACTCAAAGTGTTTTGTGCTCACAGACCTCAACCGCCCTGTCTTTAGTGGTGTCGTGAATTCAGCTGTGAAAGGAATGGAGGGGAAAAAGAAAGCGCTGTGGCAGGCCAGCTGCTAAGTTCTGTCACCAAATGTAAAACCGTGTTGTGGCATGGTGAGCAGTGACTACACTTCAGTAATTGGAGTGGATTTTTCTGAGGGAATTAGCAACATGAAATATTTTTTAAAGAAAATCCCCTTAAAAGTCTGACAAAAGTAGGTGCATATGTGCAGAAGGGAAAAGAAACATACTGTAGGATAGAGGAACACGCATGAGTGTGAAGAGCCGCTCTCTCCTTCCATAATTGATCATAAAAGGTGCTGAGATTAAAAAAAGAAAAAAAAAAGGAGGGTAGCAATGAAGACTGTGAAAGCCACAGATGCATCTTTTTGAAAATGGTGGCACACACACTTAAAAGAAGTTGCTACATACATACATACTGGCACAAAAAGCTCCAACCTGAGGCAATGTTCAGCTGACCTCTGACCCCACCGTGTGTCACTGTACTTCACTGCACCTGACCGAGACGCCGACCGAGGAAGAGAGGTTGTGTTGGTGCAAACACAGAAGCCAATATCTTAACATGAGAGTCTATGAAGAAGTGTGGACCCCCCCCCCCCCCCATACCATCACACAGACACACTAAATGAATATAAACTTTGTATTTACCATGATTACAGCACATTTTCATTTTCATCATTTTGAGCATGAGGTTGGCTTATTTTATGGCTGCATACCTTCTAAAAGAAGTTACACCCATTGTCACTGCTGGGTAAAGTGTGCTCTATTGTACTTCTAACCACACCCAACAATGCCACCATGTACTGAACCCGCCCTTTGTACATGACAGGGAGCACAAGGACTTCAGCTGCTGGATGTCAGCCAGACACTTTAGCTGGTGTTAAGCTGCTTATAAAATGTGTCACTGCCTATTGTTTCCCAAAGACACGACTTTCATTGTTTACAAAGTAAAAGGTAGGGCTGGTCCAAATGCTGTTTTTAGAGCCATGTGTCTTTATGATTTGATGCAGATTTCCATCAGGATGGATTTTCATGACCATTAGTCTGTGACTACATACTTACATAGATTTGATGCTAATAAGCAAATATTAACAGGCAAACAAATGAGGATAAACATGTAAAACATCACACCTGCCATTCTGTATTTGATTGTAATTGTGAAAGTAAATACAAAGTAAACTAGAACTATGGGAAAAATATGTATTTTCTAAAGAATGTTCATGAAGTTAAATACCTGCAGTATTTTTGGGATCCCACATTGTAGCAGTTAGTAAAGCTTGAATATACTGAAGGAAAAAGAAGCAAAATTAAAATATCACTGAGCAAAATTAGAGTAACACTGACTAAAACTAAATTTCCAGAGACGAACTATATTAAAATCAGGTGCCTAAAATAACACTTTTGGTAAGTAAACTAATAGTAAAATAATTATTGCAAATAATAGTTGATACCAGTGCAGCTTGCCAAGGTTAGAAATCATTGCATTTCCTGCTTTGTGTCAGGAAACATTATAATAATATTTGAATATCCAGCCACACAAAAGTGCTGACAGACAATCCATGAACATCTGTAAATACATAAACTGTAAATCACCTGTTTCTGATGTGTAATTATGTAATTACGATCTGATGAAAAGCTTCTGAAACAGGTAAAACCGGTGTCAGTCATCTGTGTCAATCATCTGCAAAATTTAAAGCTGATGCACTTCAGAGGCCAAGTGCGCCATCTACAGGGAGAGGCAGAGTTTGCAGGAGACCTGGTACATTTTTCACGTTTTACCTTTTTTCTCTATGCATTGTCAATTTTTGTTCTATTTCTATTTTATATAAAAAAAAATATAAAATTTTGTTATTACAACATTTAATTTTTTACAGCGCAGGTAGGACCCCTGCTCAGCAGGAACGTCACCTCGTTTTGAAGAAAAACTAAATTTTCGAATCCAGATTTCATTAGACACCTAAAAGCGAGGACATGAAACCTGCCGAGAGGATTCCCAAGCAAACAGGTGGCAATATATGCTCAACCATAGAGAAATATTGGCAAACAACAAGCTTATCAATAAATAAATAAATAATAAGAGTGCACAGTCTCATGTCAAAAAAAGGAGATGAAGGCACTTTGACATTGGAGACAAAAACTTAATTTTCCTTGGGTTGGCTGGAGGTGCAGCAGTTTATTGAAACATGTACAAACATACATGGAAATACAGCATCCAAATCAGAAACAGTTCTAATGTCATTATTTGGTGAGGCCACCTTTCTCCTTCAGCACAGTCTGAACTCTCCGAGGCAGCTTTCTGTAATTTCTTTAAGCAGTCTTCAGGAACAGTTCTCCAGGCTTCTTGAGGAACATTCAAAGCTCTTCTTTAGATGTTTCTGCCTTTTGTTCCGTTCTGTCAGGATGATCCCACACTGCTTCGATAATGTTGAGGCCTGAGCTCCGAGGAGGCCAATCCATGACTGATAGAAAAGTACCATCAGATTCTGGTCCACCATGCACTGCCACGCAACTGAAGCTTTTATTACACTGCCAATGTAATAAAAGCACACCTGATAGTGTTTCACTGCATGTTTTTCTGTGTTCATAATTCCATCAGTTTTAACAAGATCTCCAACAGCACTGTCTGAAACGAAGCCCAAACTATGACACATTTGAGCCCAAAAATTTTAAAATTAGATTCATCCCTCCATCAGACCCGTTGCCACTGATTTTCTTGTTCTTGTGTAATGTGGCGTACTTCAGCCTTTTCTCACCGTCTCCCTTCCTCAAGAATGGCTTCTTGACAGCCGCTCTTCCACTGAGACCTTTCTGAGGCTTCAGTGGACAGTAGACGGATGAACTCTCAGGTCCTGTGTCAGATCTTTGCTGCATTTCTTTCTATTTCTTAAGGACATGACTTTCAGATACTGTTCATCTGCTGTTGTAGGCCTGCCACTTCTTTTGTCCTCCACTTGTCCAGCTTCCTCACATTTATTAAGGACACACTGCACACCATGCCAAGATACGCCAAGTCTTTGGGAATCACCTTCTTGGTGCAACAATAGTATTTTATGAGTAGTATTTTATTGAACTGTATTAACTTTGGCACTTTTTGTAGATTTAACCAAGTAAATTGGAACAACTTAAAAAAACAAACAAGCTGAAAATGAGTGAAAAAGCAGCCAATTTATCAAGAAGATCTTCATAAATCCTGGAGAACTATTGCTTAAGAGCACATTTACCAGCATACCTGTGTGTATGTGTGGTCAGGCCAAATAAGAACAGTTCTGTAAAACCCAAACATGTGTGAGATCCATGCTTTGGTAAGGATTTTGGAAACAGGAAATTGAAAATTATTTTTGGTGATATTTCAACTTCTAGAATGCTGCAAACGTGAAACATGACAAGCTTAAAGACCCCCATCAGTGGCGTGCTGGGTTTCATCACCTCCAAATAACAAAAAGAGTAAAAATTAGAAGACGCAGGCTGGATAGTTTTGTTAGTTATACCCCATACTCACACCCATCAGCAGTGTTTATGTAATACCCTGATCCAGTCAATTTGAAGGTTAGTCTACGCTGGATTCTGCTGAGTGCTCCTCAAAATCCACAGGAGGCTCGCCTAATTGGCTTGAGAACAGAGATTCACAAGCAAATTGAAACCCTTCATCACTTTCATTGGCTTCCCAAAGGATGGTGTCCCACATTTGCATCATTAAAGACTGAAAAAATGCTACATTACCATATTTATGTTTGCTTTCATACTAATAGGGAGAGAAACTGCCCATGCACCCCTGTCTTGGTCACACTAAATGTTTCACTGCCTTGGTGTTGGCAATCAGAAATGTTACCTGTATCTATAATGTCATTCAAACACATGCAGAAATGCAAACATCTTGGACATCAATCAGTGGTTTGACATCAGATTGCATTGTTGGAGATGTGTGTCAGTCTAGCTGCTTAGCCTGGAATTCAGATTGTCCAGAATGTCACTCACAATTTTACAACTGACACTGATGTCACATCAAGAGTGGATTCAGCCAATCATTAGCTGGCAAAGAGCTGACTGTGTGACTGCAGCATCAAACGCCCCTGCATATTACTGCTCCCCTTTGAAGCTAACGTCTGGCACAGCAGAGGAACGGGATATTGTTAAAGCAGAGAGAGGATGAAATCAGGTCTATTCTTCATCCATCCTGCAGTCTGGGTTCGCTTCTGCGCTGGAAAAACACACGGCCAGTTAATGCACGAATGTGTCCATGCCTTTTATGTTGACTATAAGCAAATACATTAACAATCACACAACTTTCCCTCCGACTTTTTTTCTCCCTTTGTTTGTGTACCTCTTTGTCATCCCGCTGCACTGCTAACATCTATCATGCAGCACAGGCTGCACAGACGAGACAAAACCTGGACAATCAAGTTAATGTTCCACTTCTTAAGCACCCGCCGCCAAGTTAACAATTTAATCTTTATATGGCATGACTCAATAGGACACATTTCACCCACAAATCATCTGCCATTAACATTCCCATTTATAATAATAGTACACTAGACCATTATCTTATTAAAAATTGGCAGCAGCCTCTTTAACATGCATGCATGAAAATGAAAGCAGACTGATTCAGTGATCCTAACTTACCCCCCTGGATTGCTGCATATAATATTCACTGTTCTCTGCGTGTGTTATTTCAATGCAAACAACTGCCTGCTGAGCGCCGTCTTCCTTATTTAGTTACAATTTCTACGTCCAAGTTACTTCTGAAACAATGGATCCTTGATTTCAGACAGAAGCAGACAGGGCAAGCTTCATATTTCTTGACAGTAATTACATACTTTTCTCAAGCACTTTTTTTTTTTTAAAGCTTTTAACATGCAAAGATAACATCTGCATGTGTTGGTTGAAAACTGCCTCTGGCTGACTATTATCTCTCTTCCAATGATGCAGCCAGTTCTGCTCCGTATCTTAGTACAGGTCTGAAAACTGAATATTACACAGGGTTACACAATGTAGGGTTCTATTTCTATGAGACATTTTTATGAGAGGATGCAATCAACAGGCCAGATCATCTTTGAATTTCTTTTGCCGGTGACAGTCTCTCTCTGTGGATAGGATCTCTTCTACACTGGTGGAAAGATGATGTTTCCAGATAACTTATTACAACAGAAACCTTGTAAAGCAGATCTCAAATTAAATTTGAGACTGGAGCTAATGGTTTGTTCTAAATGAACACTGTATTTGTCAGTTAAAGTACCGCAGCCAGTGGGACTGTTCCTGCTGCACGGATATAACTCCACTGTCAACACATCAGCATTGAGGGCTCATCCTCTTTGAAAGGGAACGTCAACAGTCCTCGAGGTCAATTTAACAGCAAACAAGCAATCAAAACTGTCCCCTCCACTGACAGCTGCGCGGCACGCCGCTGCACTCGAACAATTAACCAACCATCCACAAGCGCAGAGCGGTGACCGAGGCTACCACAGCAACACTTTATTTTGAAAGTTTTCTGGTGCGACCCAAGCACAAGACTTAAGTTAAACTCTTAAACTCTGATATTTTCCACAGCTGGCTTTCACAAGATGGAAAAAAAAAAAAGCAGAACAGGACTATTGATATTCCATTATGTAATCATGTAAGTGAGCTGTCACCCCAAAAGATCTCGTCCTAGAAAGCAACACTAGGTTATCAGTGTAGGCGGCAAGGTACTCAAACAGAAATGTGAGCAGTTGGCTGAACACTGGAGCCAATAATATGCTGTTTAATCCATTAATTACACTTTAGCTCTTGGGACTTTGGTTTATAAAGACCGACTCAAACTGCTGACTGGAGAAATGCAACATTTAAACAGTCCTGCGATGGTGCCAACTTTTTAAAAAAAACTATATTCATATCATTGAACTCCTACAAAACAACGGTGTCTCTTTACGTCACCACGTGGAGTCTCACTGTTAACAGATGATTTTATCGCTCTTATATTACTTTCTTTTAGCATAGCAGACTATTATTTTATTACATAACAGCCACTTTAAAAGATATGGTGAGTGCATAAAAATATTCTATTAACTACACCCACTTTTTATAAAGCACTGAGTGAACCAGCGAGCCAGTCTGTGTTTCTCCCACAGTTGGATTGTTAGCTGATCATATATTTATTTTATTTTTTTGCAATGCTCTGTGCCTGAAGAAATTAGCGTCTGCCCTGTTTGGCCCACAGAGCCGTGCATGAGCTCACTGCGCTCTGATCTTGTAACTGTAGCAGCAAAGTCAAACATAAATCAAATATTTTGTTCAGTCATTTCTTCGTTACGACGACGGCGTGTTTGGGCTCACAGGTGGAACGCTTTAAGTCACCAATCATGAACATGTGAACATGCAGAGAACAAACCGAGTTAAATATAAACACTGTTGAGTTGGAGCAGTTAAAAACTCGCCCCCCCTCCCTCCCCCTCCCCTCACACATGCTGAACGTCTAATGCCAATACATTTATTCCCTTCTTTGTGACTCATAGCGTATTTATGGTGGCTGCCATGAGCACTGAACTGGGCTTTTCCATTTGGAAGTGTCTCATCCAGTGTTTGAAGACGGGTCCAGATTCAGCCCTCTGAAAGGCTTAGGGAAGCAGCATGATGTGCAGCTCAGAGAGCTCAGAGATTTGCCAAACCACCAATTTTGCTCATATTGTTAAAGTTCCTTCTGCTGCAGAACCGAAACAACCTGTTTTGCAATGCTCGTGTAGATAAAGAGTGAATCTCATCTTTATGCGGTTTATCCAGCTAATGCTGGTTTCACATCTAACACCCCAGAGCTTATAGATTGTGTGAGGTGACACAGAACAAAGAGCAGCATATAAGCCTGCAAAGCCGCTGTGGGCAACGCCATCGGTCCATTATGCTGCGAAGCCAACGTTTTTAGGGTCAGATTTCAATTTATTTCAACTCTGGGTGGGAGATTAAAAGTTTAGAGGAAGTACAATGCAGCGCTAATTTGACCTGAAATTTATATTTCGGATTTTCAGGCACCTTCAAATCTGTTGAACTGCAATTCTTCCAAGTTAAAGTCTTTTGACTTAAAAAGAGTTAAAGGCAAGAGTTCCCCCAACTCCCCAAGGCTGTGAGGAAAGCAGAGGCCCCGGACTCACTGCAAAATGTGTCGGTCCACAGAGAAGAATTTATTTTTACTATATCGGCCCTTAAACTGTGAGCTCCCAACAGTTTTCATGGAAAATTGCAGGGGTGGGACTCGTTACTCTGAGAACGTAGCAAAATGAAAAGGGAGCTGTCTAACGTATGGTTAACACTGTGAAAAGGTCTATTTTAATTAAAGTCATGACATTTTCATACACACAGCAAAGCGAGTTTTAACGAGTGAAAATTAAAGTCATTGTGAAAATATAAGGGAACAAAGTCTGAAGTAATATGAAATTAATTGCATAAAATTGCATTTTACATCCTGCCATCTAACAAAGATACCAATTCTGTATCTGATCAAATGGGACATAACCTATCCACCCCCCGACCAGAAAAGTGTTTTGTGATGTCACAGCGAGTGAGCGAGCATCCGTTCAGTGAAGATTTGCGCCAAATTTGAAGTAATTCCTTAAAGGTGAGCGATCACGTTCATGAGAACTGTACGCATAAATCCAGATAATCATCCTGAACAAGTCTCCAGCCACAGCTGATCCCTGCATGGACACACAAGAACAATCCTCCTACACAGAGAGTGGAAACCAAAAACTAAACACACACACACACACACACACACACACACACACACACACACACACACACACACACACACACACACACACACACACACACACGGGAGAGAAATCTCAAGAGTTGCGAAAATACATGATAGATGATACATGATAGAAACTGGTTTTACTAAATAAATGAAGCTGTGGTTGTTTCTTTTTTTTTTTTTTAAATATAAAAACAAAGGTTATTATCACACTGAGCGACAAACTCTACATTCTTAATATTTAACAAATTCACAAAGCCATCTCGCTCGTTATCTCAGTACCAACGAAGCTACACAGCGTCTCAAACTGTGCCCATCTGCCTTAAGATCTTACTGATCAGAGGAATTTCTGTTTTCAAACTGCTGTAAAGTTTACACTCGACTTCTAGGCCACCCATTTTAACAAAATGCAAGCACACCAGTGACTTCTTTGACATAAAGTCAAACCAAAAATAATGCATTAATCATAAAAGCATACTAGTGCATCTAAAAAAAGAAAATAATATTGTAAAGAAGTTCAATTTTTCCCCTTAATGTAATTCTAAAAAGTAAACTTTCCTACATTCTATATGCATTACATGTAAAGTGGAACAGCTCATGAAAATCAGAAATACAGCATTTCAAATTGTTTTTGTTTCAACTTTGAGTAAATTCCTGTTCAAACAGCACAAACACTGCATCTCTCTCAGCCTACTTTAATACATGCAACCACAATCTTGGGGAAGACTGCTGACACGGCAGCTGTCCAGATGACGATCATCGACATCCTGCACAAGGAGAATAAGCCACCGAAGGTCATCGCTTCACGGAGTGCTGTATCGAAGCATATTAACGGAAAGTTGGCTAGAAGAGAAAAGTGTGCATGGAAAAGGTGCACAAGCAACAGGGATGACGGCAGCCTTAAGAAGACTGTCAAGAAAAGAGCTTTATAAAGAGTGGACTCATCGTGGTGTCGGTGCATCGAGAGCCACCATCACCTGATATCTTCAGGAAAGGCGCCACAACTGTCACTTTCCTGAACCAGAGACAGAGTCAGTAGCAGTTTGCCTGGGCTAAAATGTTAATTTTACATTTCATTTGGAAATCAAGGTCCTAGAGTCTGGAGGAAGAGTGGAGAGGCACAGAATCCAAGGTGGTTGAACCCCAGCATGAATTTTCTGCAGTCTCTGATGATTTGGGGTTCTGTGCCATCGGCTGGTGTTGATGGTGGTTGGTTCACTGTGCACAGCATCTACCAGGAGATTTTAGAGCACTTCACGCTTCCCACTCATCCCATCCTCAACACAGCAAAGACAAAGGAGTTGATCCTGGACTTCAGGAGACAGAGGCCCCTCATCCATCGCCCCATCACCATCAGCGGCGAGAGAGTGGCGGTCGTGCAGAGCGTCAAGTACCTCAGGGTCAGCATCAGCCACCACGACATGACCTGGACCGTCTACATGAACAGTCAAGAAAGGTCTCCAGAGGCTTCACTTCCTGAGGTGCTTGAAGACAGCGTGACTCCCACAATAGCTGCTGGTGAGCTTCTACAGGTCGCCATCGAGTCCCTCCTCACATACTGCATCTCAGCGCGGTACTCTGGCTGCACTGCAGACAACAGAAAAGCTCTCTGCTGAGGGGATCACCGGCGCTCGGCTCCCCAGACTAGAGGACATTCACAGGACCTGCTGCACCAGGCGGGTCGCAGCCATAATCAGGGGCATCACCGCCTCTTCACTTCAATAACACCTCAGCAGTGCCACAAGCTGATCACTTCTGTGCCAAGCTGCACTGATGCAGTAATTCATGGTAGAGCAGTCCAACTAATTATTGAGTTATGCAACATACTCATCAGAAGCTGGACATTTTTGTGTTGTAAGTCCTTTGATGTTAGGGAAGATTGTAATAATCTGAGACATTAGATTTCTAATCTTCATGACCTGAAATCACTTCATGGCCATGCACACAGAATTTATGATTTTTTTTTTTTTCCAAATGAACCTTTTTCTTCTTTTTGCTTAGTTGCTTAACCAATGAGAATTTAGATCACTCAATCATATCAGCCTACCAACCAGCTGATCCGGAGACTACAGGTGTAGTTAACAGCACCGTCTCTGATACAGACTACATCAGATTCCCAGGAGGAAATTCTGGCAAATGTCACCAGAACTGATAGAGACATTATTGTGCAGAATAAAAAATTTTATGCTGCTGTATGTAAGACACACACGTCCCCTCTACAGTCGCTAACAGTTAACAGTTATTTAGGCTTAGGAATTAGCATCTGCCAAATTAACTGGAGAATGTAATTGAGTCCTGTGGAATTATGACTCTAAACTCTCAGTGACCACATGAGCTCTCTGGACATAAAGGGATTATACATGGTTCCTAAGGCTTTCAGACTGATGGGTTTTGCCTGCACCCCATGCCGAGTCAAAGATGCTGCTTGCTGGTATTATACCCTCGTACGGTATGCAGTACGGAGTATGCTGGTGAAATAAGAAGTCATTTAATTATGCCTGGTTCCCATGTTGACCCGGAAAGGATTTCAGATTGTGACTGTGTGATTTAAATAGCTTCTGACAGGTGCTCTGCTTTGTAATATTTATAAATGTCCCTACTTAAGGGTCCCGAGCACCAAAGCCCCACGGCTTCATGGTGTTTTTAGCCTTTATCTTTGGTTGGCCGCACTTCAGGGGTGAAAGGGTGGGAATGCAGAAAAATTAAAAAAGGCACTGCTGGCCATCTCATGAAGAGTCTGACCTGACATGTGCCATACTTTCTTAATCCTTGAATATAATGTGTGGACATGGCTGAGTGGGGGATTGCAAAGCTCCATGAGAAACTAATGATACAGACAGAGATGACTGCAATTGGGCCTTAAGCAAGGAACTCTATATCTGTGCTCATGATTATACCTATTACAGTACTGTAGGTGAATCAAACTTGCTTTATTTCCCCTCCTCAACCGAGGCTTGAATTAAAAGAAGCTCAGGATCACTTTAGTAATAACGCTGGAAAAGGGAAGAATCAGACAGTGCTGATGAAAGCTCGATCACACAGACTCATGTGCGGAGCTGTCTGTTATGCAGACTTTGGACTTGTTGTGAAAACTTTGCTCTTGCCTGATATCTAACATTTCTGCATTACTGCAAGTCCTCAGATAATTCAGCTCTGAATTTAAAGCGGCACAAATGGATTCACAGAAGGTGCTTTATATCGTGGTGAAAATGAAAACGAAGAACTGGCCACGTTCCATTCTGCGTTCCTTCTCTGTGATGTGAGGAATGTTTTCAGAGCTGCAGAGCAATTTCCATTTTAAAAAGTACAGATGAGGAGATGGATTTAAATTTTTTTTTTACTTTCAGTGATGGGCAGAAGCATATGGCTGGTTTAACACGCTAACCCTCAGTGACATCCTTAGTTTTCTTTCCCTTAATGAATCCTAATCAAACACATGGGACTGAGGTTGCAAAAGCTCCACTGGGCGACACGGGAGTGTGAAGGTTACTACTCTGACCTGTGCCTGCATGGGTCTCCTCTGGGTACTCCAGCGGTTAAATGTAGCATGTAGATGGAGGTAGACGGAGGCAGATGACACCCCCCACGCCCAGGTGCAGCAGAAACAAGAAGAGTTTAAAGCACTTTGGGCTGCAGTCATAAAGTGTATACTAATAAAATACTAATAAAATAACAGAGTCAAGAATTTTAGACATCCAAACTTAAGCACAGACTTTTGAGATGTTCTGTAACACACATTGTAACACACCGAATTCTTACTCAGGTAAGTCCATTAAAAATGCTTCAAAAGGCTCTAGAGATCCAGTTCAGTGACTCCAGTTAGCACAGGCCTAGAAGAAGCCAACTTTCTACAGCTGCCTGATTTAGGACACCTGCCAATGTGCCCCTGACTCCAGTATCCAAACTGATAAGCAATAACATTTCCACCCACTACTGGTAAGTAAATATTACTGAGCTCAACAGCTGGAGTCCCCAACTGCCCAGCTGTGCTCCATTAGACTACTGGAAACAAAGTGGGGGACATGCCAGGATTAAATCTTCACTGTACCATTACTGAAGTTATTTGCTATCCCTGTGCAGGTCTTCTATTTGCTTTCCATCATTTTTCTCTCCTAATGTAAAGGAATAAGAAACACATTTAAAATGATTCTAGCCATGTATCTTTTTTGAGCACATGTTGCTGTTAATGGTGGTTACACAAATGACCCCAGCTTAAAGATGTTTAATGCAGCTGTTTCCATCATTTTACTGGGAACAAATACAGAAAAATGTGTCCAGTTAAATTCATCCACAGCTTCCAGCCAGCTACAAATGAGGATTTCCAGGTGTCACCTGCAGGTCATCTCCCGAGCTGCCGGTGTTACTTGTTTGGATTCTTTATTATTTATTAAAAAAAAAAAGTTGATTCACATCAAACACATTAATATTAAAATGGCTTACTCCTGTTTTATCATGAATTCATGATAGCAGAAACTGACAATTATTGACTTTTAAGGCGCGGAAATTTACACAAAGAAAATGACGGAAATGAGCAGAAAAAAGAAAAACCACGTTTCTGTTTTCAGATGGAACATCAAAGCTGAGAAAACAGAGCAGGTATCGACTAAGTGTTTCAGATTTTAAAATGAATTGTGTGTTGCGAGATGGAAATTTCTCACATCACACTGCACTCTTCCACGGTTCACACAATTAAGACACTCCAACACAAAGACTGCAAATAAAAACAAAGGTCAACTGCAGTCTTTGTATATAGTATAGCTACACATTTTCTAAGTTACAAATCTCAGATGATTTCTTTTTGTCTCTCACACACACACACACACACACACACACACACACACACACACACACACACACAGACACACACAGACACACACAGACACACACAGACACACACAGACACACAGACACACACACACACACTAAGGGTATAATCCATTGCTGTCACTTTATTTTGCATCTGCAAAATAAAGTGACAGGTACACTGTAGTGGAGAGGCAACAGCACGACAGCCTGCAGAAGGGTCCGTGGACCATTACTCTCTGCTTATCGCTCCGTCCATCTCACTCCTATTAGTATGAAATAGCATCTGCTGCCTATTCAGGCTACACAAGGCAGTCCAGTTCCTCCAGGGTGGCACATTCTTTTCGAGCCGTTGCAATGAGGTTTGCTGTGTCTCTAAAGAGGGTGCTGGAGATACCGGGAGATGGGCTGTTACACAAGGAGAGCTGGACGAAGCCATAGGAGGGCATCAACCCAGCAGCAGGACCAGTATCTGCTCCACTGTGTGAGGAGGAACAGGAAGAGCACTACCAAAGCACTTTAAAATGACCTGCAGTGGGGTACTCGTGCATGTTTCTGATCGAACCATCAGATCTCCTGCTCACAGACCAACAGTGTGCAGCTCAGTGGACATCTGCCAATGAACTGGTGCCTATACTGGTGCCCTGATCTCAAAACTAATATTTTGAGAATAGAAAGCCCTCTGTTTGTTCTTATTTTTATCGTTTGTGTTGACATTGTCAGTGAATTGATGATGCCTGATGATCAGCCTTGAATAATAATTACAAAAAGCTAGCTGCAACCATGTCACTCAACACGCCATATTTACTAGGAGCAGCATTTGAGCCATCTAACAACTGTTAAAACAGTATACCTGACATTACACACAGGTATGACACTGGCATAATGAAGTGAGACCCAAAGTGCTGCATCAAGTGTTTTGGGGATCCAGCTGGTCCCATATGTGCGTACTGGACAATAAATAGAAGCCAAGTCAACCAAACGATGAAACATAACTGAAAATTAAAACCGCAAGCGGTGATATCGGGCCCTCGCACTCCCTGCGCGTCGACCCGTGCCGCACTCGGAGGTCTTGTGATCGTGATGGTGTACAGAAGGTCTGTAGAAAGTTGAATTCTTTTATAGGAAAAGATATCTTTTGCTCTCGGCATAGACGCAATGGAATATTTGGGGGTGGGGTCACGGCTCCAGCATGCAAAATAGGGCATGGGTCTGATAGACCGTTTTGATCAGGATGATGTCAAGAATGTTGAAACACATTTTCATACATTTCCGAGAAACTAAGTCTGTGGATGCTATACAAAATTTCATTTGCTTCTGTAGGGGGCGCTCTTGCAGCTACGTATAGCCTTGAATCCATAGTTATGGGTTCAGAGTGGCTGTGTACATGAGTGATTACATTTTCAGGCAGATTGGGCATAGCATGTACAAACACGTGCCCAAACAATTTTGGTCGTGATTGAGAAAAATGAAGGCCAACTTCAATGGCCTGGTGTGACAACACCATTTAATATTTTGTCAAGATTTCCACAATATTTGATGGGCTCCTTGTCTAGATGATGTGGAGCAAATTTGGTCTCACTGTGTAAAATGCCCTAGGAGGAGTTCATTCAAATAGCAGGCCTGAAAATGGCAAAAATTGACACTTTCAATTGAAGATGGCGGACTTCCTGTAGGGTTGGGAGTATGGGTCCAAGAGACTTTTTTGTACGTCTTAGGATGTTACATGAGTGTGCACAATTTCAGAGCTGTAGATAAAATGTAGCTCTGGGGCTAGCTAAAAAACATGCTATTTTATGATATTCTAATTCTGTGGACGGTCATACAAATTTTCATTTCCTTCTGTAGGGGGCGCTATTGCACCTACAGTCTTGAATCTGTAGTTATGGATTCAGCAACATTGTGTACATGAGTGATTCAAATTTCAGGCTGATTGGACAAAGCATGTGCAAAGGAGGGCACAAACACTTTTGGTGGCAACAGAGAAAAACGAAGGCCAACTTCAATAGCCTGATGTGACAAGGCCGTTTAATATTTTGTAAAGATTTCCACAATATCTGATGGGCTCCTTGTCTAGATGATGTGGAACAAATTTGGTCTCACTGGGTAAAATGCCCTAGGAGGAGTTCGTTCAAATACCAGGCATGGAAATGGCAAAAATTGACACATTCAATTGAAGATGGCCGACTTCCTGTAGGGTTTCGGGTATGGGTCCAAGAGACTTTTTTGTACGTCTTAGGATGTTACATGAGTGTGCAAAATTTCAGAGCTGTAGATAAAATATAGCTCTGGGGCTACTCAAAAAACCAGCCATTTTCTGATATTTCGAGCTGCCACTAGGTGGCGCTCTAACGTTTATGAACTTTATGCATATCAATGTATTCAGGGCAGGAGGCTTATTAAACCACTGAAGTTTGAGGCAGATTGGGCAATGTGTCTTTGAGTTACAGCCCTTTATGTCTTGATGGTGAAACATCAAACTTTGCCCTCCCGCCAGGGTCACGCCCTTTGGCAAAAGCTCACAGTTTTTAAAACAGTGTAAGCCCAACTCCTTAAGGCTTTCCAGGGGAAATTTGAGATGATTCTGCTCTAGCGCTGTGGAGCTGGACCTCAAAGTGTAAAATATGACATTTCCTGCTCCCACTAGGTGGCGCTGCGATTGTCATAAAATATTGCCATATGTATGTGTTCAGGGGCAGATACTCATCGTACCCAGAAAGTTTGATCCAGATTGGAGTATGTAGGTATGAATTACAGCCAATCAAAATTTCATGGTGAATGATCAAATTTCAGGGGGGCATAAGGGCCACGTCCCCTTGCCAAAAACTCACCATTTTTAAAATGTAGATTCCCCTTGGTGTGTAGATGAAACATACCAAATCTGAAGTTGATAACTTCTAAACCCTTTGAGTTATTAGAGAAAGTCTGAAGGGTGCAAATCGCCAAATTTGCATGTTTGAGTCAAAATGGCCGACTTCCTGTTGGGTTTAGAGCATGGCCCCAAGAGGATTTTTTGTGCATAGGGTTAGGGTTGGGGCTGGGTTGGGGCGGTGGGGCTGGACTTTAGGGGGCGCTACTGAGGCATTTTGGCTGGCCCTTGCCCGAGGCCATTAAAATACTTAAATTTTCACCACGTGTGATGCATGTGCAAAGTTTGATGAGTTTTTGAATATGATAAAGTCCCCAAAAAGCAAATTCATTTTACTGAATAATAATAATAATTAAAGCCGCAAGCGGCGATGAGCGGGCCCTCGCACCCGGCGCGCGTCGACCCGTGGCGCGCTCCAGCCAAGCCGCGCGTCGACCCGTGGCACGCTCCAGCCGAGCCGCGCTGTGAGTTTCTCGCAGACGAGAGAGTAGTGGGCTCACCCGGCTGCTGACGGCTCAGCAGGCTAGCTGTACCTCCCGTCGTTCGTCTCCCGCTTCCACTAGGTGGCGTCGGTGAGTGCCCACTAATGAAAGTATCACAATGCTCTATGTAATGCCCGCAGCCATCAATGAAATTATAATGATCATAGGATAATGGTTATCAGTATTCTACCGATTTCATGTCACCACTAGGTGGCGTTATGAGTGTGAAACAAAGCTGATAGATGGGTGTGTCCAGTCTCCCTTACCCTCCCATTAACCCTGTGAAGTTTGAGGCACATCGGACAATGTATGTCAGAGATGTAACAATTTGGTGCACTGTGGTATATGAGTAAAATCCCACATTGAGAGGGTTGCTACGGCAACACCGTTCAATATTCTACAAAACCATGAATATCTTTTGATGGGCTACTTGTGTAGATGATCTGGAGCCATTTTGGTGTGACTGGATGAAAAGCTGTAGTAGAAGATGATTCAAATAGCAGGCCTGAAAAATGTGAAAAAAGCTGCAAAAATGACACCTTAATTAGAACATGTCAGGCTTCCTGTTGGATTTCGGCTATCGGTCCAAGAGACTTTTTTGTACGTCTTAGGATGTTACTTCAGCATGCACGATTTCAGGTACACAGACCAAGCACTGCCCTGGGGCTGATGTTTAGAACCTATCTGGGCCTGAAATGGAAAAAAAGTCCAAATTCAGAGGGTTGCTACGGCAACACCGTTCAATATTCTACAAAACCATGAATATCTTTTGATGGGCTACTTGTGTGGATGATCTGGAGCCATTTTGGTCTCACTGGGTCAAATGCCCTAGGAGGAGTTGAGGCAAAAAGGCCTGAAAAAGGCGAAAAATGCTGCAAAAATGACACTTTAAAGTAAACGTGGCTGACTTCCTGTTGGGTTTGGGCTATCGGTCCAAGAGAGTTTTTTGTAGATGTTAGCATCTTACATCAGCAGGCACATTTTCAGGTACATAGAGAAAGCACAGCCCAGGGGCTGATGTTTAGAATCTCTGTGAATTTGAAATTGAAAAAAGTCCAAATTCAGAGGGTTGCCATGGCAACACCGTTCAATATTCTACAAAACCCTGAATAACTTTTGATGGGCTACTTGTGTAGATGATCTGGAGCCAATTTGGTGTCAGTGGGTGAAATGCCCTAGGACAAGTTCGTTCAAATAGCAGGCGTGGAAATCGCAAAAATTGACACATTCAATTGAAGATGGCCGACTTCCTGTAGGGTTTGGGGTATGGGTCCAAGAGACTTTTTTGTACGTCTTAGTATGTTACATGAGCCTGTACATTTTCATACATGTAGATAAAACGTAGCTCCGGGGCTACTCAAAAAACTTGCTATTTTAAGATATTCCGAGCTGCCACTAGGCGGCGCTCTACCGTTTATGGACTTTATGCATATCAGTGTGTTCAGGACAGGGTGCTTATCACACCACTGAAGTTTGAGCCAGATTGGGCAAGTTGGCTTTGAGTTACAGCCATTTTTGTGTTCATGGCGAATCATCGAACTTTGCCGTCCCATAAGGGTCACGCCCTTTTGTCAAAAACTCACAGTTTTGAAAACACAGTAAGTCCAACTTCTTAAGGCTTTCCAGGTGAAATTTGAGATGGTTCTGCTAAACCACCTTGGAGCTGGACCTCCAAGTGTAAAATATGACATTTCCTGTTCCCACTAGGTGGCGCTGCAACTGATATTAAATATTGTCATATGTATGTGTTCAGGGGGGCACCCTCATCCTACTGGAGAAGTTTGATGCACATTGGATCATGTAGGTATGAATGAGAGGCAATCAAAATTTCATGGCGAATGATGAAAGTTCAAAGGGGCATAAGGACCCCTCCCCCTTGGCAAAAACTCACCATTTTCGAGATTTAGATTCCCCTGGGGGTGTAGGTTAGACAAACCAAATATGAAGATGATAACGTCTAAAACCTCTGAGTTATTAGAAAAAGTGTGAGGGCTGCAAATCGCCAAATTTGCATAATTAATTCAAAATGGCGGACTTCCTGTTGGGTTTAGGGCATGGCTCCAAGAGGATTTTTTGTGCGCCTGGACATGATATACATGTGTATGAAGTTTCATTCATGTACGTGAAACACAGCGGTGGGGCTCCAGTTTAGGGGGCGCTAGCGAGCCATTTGGGCGCGCCCTTGCCCGAGCCCATTAAAATACTTAAATTTTCACCAGGTGTGACGCATGTGCAAAGTTTCATGAGTTTTTGAATATGATAAAGCCCCCAAAAAGCCAATTCATTTGCCTGAATAATAATAAAAAAAATAATAATAATAATAATAATTAAAGCCGCAAGCGGCGATGAGCGGGCCCTCGCACCCGGCGCGCGTCGACCCCTGGCGCGCTCCAGCCAAGCCGCGCGTCGACCCGTGGCACGCTCCAGCCGAACCGCGCTCGGAGGTTCTCGCAGACGAGAGAGTAGCTGGCTCACCCGGCTGCTGACGGCTCAGCAGGCTAGCCGTACTTCGCGTCGATCGTCTCCCGCTCCCACTAGGTGGCGTCGGTGAGTGCCCACTAATTAATATGTCACAATGCTCTATGTAATGCCTGCAGCCATCAATGAAACTGTAATGACCATAGGATGATGAGTATCAGTGTCCTACTGATTTCCTGTTGCCACTAGGTGGCGTTATGAGTGTGAAACAAAGCTGATAGAGGGGTGTGTCCAGTCTCCCTTACCCTCCCATTAAGCCTGTGAAGTTTGAGGCAGATCGGACAATGTATGTCAGAGATGTAACAATTTGGTGCACTGTGGTATATGAGTAAAATCCCACATGTAGAGGGTTGCTACGGCAACACCGTTCAATATTCTACAAAACCATGAATATCTTTTGATGGGCTACTTGTGTAGATGATCTGGAGCCATTTTGGTGTGACTGGATGAAAAGCTGTAGTAGAAGATGATTCAAATAGCAGGCCTGAAAAATGTGAAAAATGCTGCAAAAATGACACCTTAATTAGAACATGTCAGGCTTCCTGTTGGATTTCGGCTATCGGTCCAAGAGACTTTTTTGTACGTGTTAGGATGTTACTTCAGCATGCACGATTTCAGGTACACAGACCAAGCACTGCCCTGGGGCTGATGTTTAGAACCTATCTGGGCCTGAAATGGAAAAAAAGTCCAAATTCAGAGGGTTGCTACGGCAACACCGTTCAATATTCTACAAAACCATGAATATCTTTTGATGGGCTTCTTGTGTGGATGATCTGGAGCCATTTTGGTCTCGGTGGGTCAAATGCCCTAGGAGGAGTTGAGGCAAAAAGGCCTGGAAAAGGCGAAAAATGCTGCAAAAATGACACTTTAAAGTGAACGTGGCTGACTTCCTGTTGTGTTTCGGCTATCGGTCCAAGAGACTTTTTTGTAGATGTTAGCATTTTACATCAGCAGGCACATTTTCAGGTACATAGAGAAAGCACAGCCCAGGGGCTGATGTTTAGAATCTCTGTGAATTTGATATTGAAAAAAGTCCAAATTCAGAGGGTTGCCATGGCAACACCGTTCAATATTCTACAAAACCCTGAATAACTTTTGATGGGCTACTTGTGTAGATGATCTGGAGCCAATTTGGTGTCACTGGGTGAAATGCCCTAGGACAAGTTCGGTCAAATAGCAGGCGTGGAAATCGCAAAAATTGACACCTTCAATTGAAGATGGCCGACTTCCTGTAGGGTTTGGGGTATGGGTCCAAGAGACTTTTTTGTACGTCTTAGTATGTTACATGAGCATGTACATTTTCATACATGTAGATAAAACGTAGCTCCGGGGCTACTCAAAAAACTTGCTATTTTAAGATATTCCGAGCTGCCACTAGGCGGCGCTCTAACGTTTATGGACTTTATGCATATGAGTGTGTTCAGGGCAGCATGCTTATCACACCACTGAAGTTTGAGCCAGATTGGGCAAGTTGGCTTTGAGTTACAGCCATTTTTGTGTTCATGGCGAATCATCGAACTTTGCCGTCCCATAAGGGTCACGCCCTTTTGTCAAAAAGTCACAGTTTTGAAAACACAGTAAGTCCAACTTCTTAAGGCTTTCCAGGTGAAATTTGAGATGGTTCTGCTAAACCACCTTGGAGCTGGACCTCCAAGTGTAAAATATGACATTTCCTGTTCCCACTAGGTGGCGCTGCGACTGATATTAAATATTGTCATATGTATGTGTTCAGGGGGGCACCCTCATCCTACTGGAGAAGTTTGATGCACATTGGATCATGTAGGTATGAATGAGAGGCAATCAAAATTTCATGGCGAATGATCAAAGTTCAAAGGGGCATAAGGACCCCTCCCCCTTGGCAAAAACTCACCATTTTCGAGATTTAGATTCCCCTGGGGGTGTAGGTTAGACAAACCAAATATGAAGATGATAACGTCTAAAACCTCTGAGTTATTAGAAAAAGTGTGAGGGCTGCAAATCGCCAAATTTGCATAATTAATTCAAAATGGCGGACTTCCTGTTGGGTTTAGGGCATGGCTCCCAGAGGATTTTTTGTGCGCCTGGACATGATATACATGTGTATGAAGTTTCATTCATGTACGTGAAACACAGCGGTGGGGCTCCAGTTTAGGGGGCGCTAGCGAGCCATTTGGGCGCGCCCTTGCCCGAGCCCATTAAAATACTTAAATTTTCACCAGGTGTGACGCATGTGCAAAGTTTCATGAGTTTTTGAATATGATAAAGCCCCCAAAAAGCCAATTCATTTGCCTGAATAATAATAATAATAAAAAAAAAAAAAAAAAAAAAAAAAAAAAAAAAAATAATAATAAACGAAGCAATTACAATAGGGCCTTCGCACAGTTCGTGCTCGGGCCCTAATAAACGAAGCAATTACAATAGGGCCTTCGCACAGTTCGTGCTCGGGCCCTAATAATAAACAGAGCAAAAACAATAGGGCCTTCGCACAGTTCGTGCTCGGGCCCTAATAAAATGTGGCCCGAGTGACTCCTGAGCATTTTAAAGCTGTCTGTGGAGGGTTTATGTTTACACCTCTTGATGGACACGAGACAGCTACAACCACAGATTTCTTAACAAAGCACTCTCCACAAGAGCTTTACACTTTAAACATTTTTGCTTAAGAGGCAATTTAATGGCTCAATGATGTGAAGACAAATTCTTTAGGTTCCTTGTGATAAATGCACTGAAAGTAACAATAACATTTATGGAAAACAGAGAGCTGGCTAGTCTTTCTGTTTCAAAAGCAATTAGTTTCTTAATAAGACTAAATGAAAATCACACTGAACTTCATCACGTCCAAATCACTTCTCACTGCTGAAGCATTAAATTGGTAGAAAGAAGCAGCGCTGATTAAAAAAAAAAAAAAAAAAAAAAGAAATTCTGAAAACTTTTTTTAAACACTTAATGTGGTTAACCAACACTGGGGTGAAAAAAGAAAAAGATCTTAACTTCAAAACTAAAGTGCCCCCAAAAGGTAAAAGGAGTGTGAAGTTATGTCTTTTCACTATTAAGGTGTTTTGGGTTTAAACTTAAACGATACAGCAAAGTAAACGAGAAAATATCAACTTTCATTTACATGCATTTCATAGGTTGGTGCAAAAGTTAGTTAAAAACAACAAGCGGCTTGTTCACAAATGAAAGAGCATCTGGTGTTCAGCCTTCATTCAGTCCATCCCTTCATCCGTTTGCCACTAAAGCTAAAAGCTAACACAACAAGACCCGAAACCTGACTGACAGATAACAACAACAAAAAAAGAACCACAACAACACACTAAGAACAGCAGTGTGGGGAGATCTGAAGAAAGAGTTCCCAGTGGTAGACTTCGAAATAAACACAGGACAGGTCGCCCGTAGGGAACAACTTCAGCCGATGACAGAAAAATCCCTCAAGCTGTGAGAAAGAACTTCAAAACAACAGTCAAGGACATGACTGTCGGTCTAGAAGGCACAGGTGTGAAAATATCACAATCAAGACAAAAGACTGGACAGCAGACTCACAGTGACGATGCTGCGAGATGGAAATCTCACACCAGCACAGAGGAAGCCAAAGGCAGGATGGCCAGTTACCAAAATACAGTTGTGGAAAGCCAAAGAGAAAGGCAAGAAGTGCCCGTGATCAAAACCACTGTGAAACCAAGAGCCATCGACTGTGACGTCACCCACGGGGTTTGAAACCTTGACCCTAATTTTTTTGGTGGTTGCCATCTTGTTATTTTTAGAGCCAAAAGTGACCAAACTTGGAGGGTGGAGTGCCAAGTTATCAGCTAACTCTAATGCCAGCAAGATGCATCCAATGACTGTGTGGTTGCTCACAGAAAAAAATGCTTATTAGTACCAAGTTACTGTATCTTTGTGAGTCTGGGGGTCAGTGGGGAAAGTCATTTTTGGAGCAACTGGTACAACCTGTGTTTGCTTCATTTTCCAGCCCCAGAAAGCTGGTGTTTGAAACATGTAGGAAGCCGTGTCCTGGCCTGGGAACTTATGGCTGCTTGACTACATTAATAAGTTTGTTTCCCAATGGTGATGCAAATTCACTTCATTACCTCATTCCCTGGACCTTGTTCCTGCTACAATCCCAAACACAAAGCTTTTACTAGAGATAAAAACTGAAAAGTTTTTGAACCGACCATCAGATAAAACCCAAATGAGCGCTTTACTTACTGAAAAGACAGAGAACCAACAAAGATCAGCTGAATACACATGCCTTCAGAGCCTGGAACACAATTTCAAATATAGATGCTAAATTTATAGGTTGATCAGTGAGTTTTAGGCTTCATGACTTAATTGCTTTTATTTGACATTCACTAATTAACTTACTTTTGTTCATCTAAAAAAAATGTCAATATTTCAACTGCACATTATTTAGAGGGCACTGTCCTTTCTGTATGGCTATTTAACGCTTTATATTGTTAAAGACTCTGATTACTGAGGAGGCATTTTTACATGGAGATCAGTGGGGTCACTTTTGGAACAAGCTGGACCAAAGTCCATAATCCACAGGCATACATACTACCATACAATACTCTGCAAAAGTCAAGAGCAACCCCTCATTTCTTTATATTTTGCTTGGAAATGGGTGCAGAGAAAGCCAGAAACAGCTTGTACAATTCCAACAACTCTGAAAGTCAATATTTCAGGTTGTGCTGAAGAATTCAGCCTGAATCCTTTATGGTTCACCTTTATTCTTCAACACTGCCTGAACTCTCTGAGGCAGCCTTCTGTAATTTCTTTAAGCAGTCTTCAGGAATAGTTCTCTGGGCTTCTTGAAGGACATTCAAAGCTCTTCTTTGGATGTTTCTGCCTTTTGTTCTGTTCTCTGTCAGGATGATGCCACATCCTGACTGACTGTTCCATTGTGTGTTTTTTTCTATCCAGGTATGCTTTTACTGCACTGACAGTGTGTTTGGGATCAATGTCGAGCTGAAAAATTAAGCTGTTGCCAATCAGATGCTTTCCAGGTGGTATTGCATGGTGGATAAAAATCTGATGGTGTTTTTTCACATTTATAAATCCATCCATTTTGACACAAGATCGCCAACACCACTGGCTGAAATGAAGCCCCAAGCCATGACAGAGCCTCCACCATGTTTCACAGATGGATGTAGACACCTCTCTCCTGACCCCTTCCATACAGTACATTTGATGACCATTTGAACCAAAAATGTCAAATTTGGATTCATCACTCCATCAGACTTATTGCCACTGATTTTCAGTCCAGCTCTTGTGTAATTTGGAATACCTTTCCTCCTTGTTCCCTTCATTAAGAATGGCTTTTTGATACCCCCTTCCACAGAGAATTTTTGAAGAGGATTCAGTGAGCAGTAGATGGATCAACTCAAGGGCCAGATGCAACTCTCGGGTCCTGTGTCAGGTTTTACTTTTTATTTATTAAGGGCATGACTTTCAGATACTGGTCATCTGCTGTAAGATATTTTTAAGGCCTGCAGCTTCATAATTTGTTCTCAGACTGCTCTCTGTTTCTATATCTATATCTCCATCCATCCATCCATACACCAACAGTAAGTTAGCACATCATGCCAACTGTAAAAGCAGTATTTAGGGATAAGGCAGGAAGATTTGTTTAGAAGTTATTGGGCCTAGAATTTGTTTGGGTAACGTATTCCAGTCTGATAATGAAAGTAGCATAATTTTAATATCAAAGAGCTCCCTCTGTCCATCAGTGTCATGCACACAGAGTACATACATTTTTTTGTAGACACACTACAAATGCATTCAGTGCAACACAAACATGATTTCCCTGCTAAATCAGCCCGAATACCAAACGCGCTCAGCCTGACCTGAGGTAGCTGTAGCTACCCAGTGGTCTGGGTTTAGTATTCAGTGAATCCACTTTAAATATGAAGTGCAGCTCACAGTTGGCATTAGTTAGCCAGCATCAAAGAAATAACCTCCAAACATCTGTCCTCTGATGAAGCAGAGCCGACCACAAAGAGAACGACAAAACACCAGCAGGTGTTTGAAAAAAAAAAAATCAGAAGTTGTCCCTGAAGTGTTTCACTGCAGAATGAGCATAAAAACACTGAGCTTCTGTGGCCTGGCAATGGCTTTAAACTCCAAAACATCAGTGTTAAATTAACATGCAGTCCAGTAAAACCTACAAAAAAAAATAGATTGAAAATAAAGTGTCTTTCACTGGGAGGTTTGTCTGAACATTGGGAGGTGTCCAAGATGCAGCTTTGTATAGTGCCAGCTCAAATGAACTACAAAGAATACTTGTGATTCATTGTTGGGTCCTACATGCTAGGTATTTCTGGTGAGCTTTTTTTTTTCCTGGATGACATCACTTTGTCTGAACCTGGCATAAGACACAGGAAAGCTTAGAGTTTTCCTGCTATATGCTGGAAAAGACTGCCCAAAAGAATTAAAGGAACACTTTGAAAACAGATCAGTTCTCAGTGGGTTAAAAAAAAAAACAAAACATAACATGCTGGATATTTTGACTGATATGGACAGGGTAATGTGTTAGGAATGAAAGGATACTTTATTGTTTGATGGAAATATAAATGATCACCCTACAGAGGGCTGAACTCAAAGGCACCCAGAAAATCAAAGTGAAAAACTGATGCAGCAGGCTAGTGCATTTTTCTGAAATTTAATTTTTTTTTTTTCTTTTTAAGCCTGTCATGTCTGGCATTTTTTGCAATCAGAATGATGATCCGAATGCACTGATGTACCAAACATATTTGCTTTTACAAGAACAGCTCTATAAGTTTTCTATAGGCTATTCTTGTTTAATGTTTGTATTTTTATTTATTTATCTTTTTATTTAGTTATTTATGCCAGGTCTGACAGGCAACAAGGAAGGGGCAAGAAGGGGGGGGGGGGGGGGGGGGGGGGGGGGCAAAAGGAAGAAAGGAAAAAGAAAAGATTGAAGTAGATATACACACACACATACATATACACACAATTTTATTGTTTGAACCATGGTTATTATAGTTAACGAAAACGAACGAAATAACGAAAACTGAAATTGAAAAAACATTGTCGTTAACTGAAATAAATAAAAACTATAATTAAAAGGAAAAAACGATAACTAATTAAAACTGAATTGTGAGTTTACAAAACTAACTAAAACTAACTGAAATTATCGATAAACTGACTTTCATTTACTTGTTTTTTTGGGGGGGTTTTTTAAGCCTTGTGGATTGATATGAAATCATTGTTTCCGCTCTCCGAGTTTAAGCTGGGAGCGCCACAGGACAACTGTGTGAGTGCGCATGTGCGTGCGCTCACCGCACTGGTCCGCAAAGTAATGGCTGCGGTCTGCCGAGTCCCGTATGGAGGTTCTTTGAGTACAAACACCTGCACACGACCACAAGGTAATTAACACACACAATCCAGCTACACAAGCATAAATGCGGACATGAGGTCGGCAATTTCTGTAGCTTGTGTACAGAGGCCGCAAAGACCCTGCAGGTTTAATTAGCGAGCATCTAACCAAGCTAGCTCCAAAACAGAAGCAGCTTCAGGTGGTGAGAACATCAGGATGCAGATGGATTTGACCTTTGACTCCTTCAAAGAGTTTGTTTTTGTTTAACACCACATGTAGGCGTTATTAATCTGCTGCACTGATGCTGAAGTTTATTGTGGAGTTTATTGTAGAATTTATTGAGTTTGGGAGTTCATGTTTTTCTTTGTTTCTCCCTGTTGATGTTCATGTGTGTCCTTAATATTACACACATTTAGCATGTCTTGTGAACAGTTGGTTGTTGACTATATTTCTTTAAACTGTATCTTTTGTCAAGTTTCATTACACAATAGTCACTTTTGCGCCTTGAATCTTGCACCTGATCAGGTATGAAAATACTAAAACTAATACTGAAACTAACTGAAACTAACTAAAACTAAGCATGAAACCAAAAATAAAAACTAATAAAAACGAGCAAAACCTCTCTGAAAACTAATTAAAACTAACTGAATTAGAGAAAAAAAAGTAAAAACTAACTAAAACTAAACTATAATGTAAAATCCAAAACTATTATAACCCTGGTTTGAAGTAATGTGTGTGTATGCGCCTCTGTCATGCAATGTACTCAATAATGAGGGCAAGAAACTGCAACCATGCCCCCCGCGATCCAGAGGCGAATAGGGAAGGACCCAGGGGACCCAGGCCGTGCACAGCCCAGGAGCCCAGAAGACCTGAGGCCACACATCCTGATGGCAACTGCGTGCACACTCCAGAGGAGGAAGGAGGGAGACCACGGCCAAAGGGCAAGAGTCCAGAGAGCCAGAGGTGACGAGCAGCCCCCCCCACAGGCCGGCACCCCCATCACGAGCCGAGCACGCGGCCCCCGCGGCCCGAGAGCAGGAAGCAGGTCAAAAACCACGCCGAGACATCTGGCCACGCACCCCGGGACCCACGGGCACCCACACCCCAGGGGTGGTAGTGACGATCAGTGGGGAGCAGCGTGCAGCGGTAGGGAGGGGTAACTCCCGCCCTCCGCAGCCGTGTCCCGGAGGTGCCAAGGCTCAGCAAGCCACAGACCCAGGCCCAGCTGTCCACACACACACACGCACGCATGCACGCACACACACACACACGCACACACACCAGTCGTTCACTCATGCACACACACACGTAACATACATGGACACCTAGTGTGGGAGAGTGGGTACCAGCACAGAGCCAGCGGCAACCCAGGGAAGCAGCCAACCAAGCCCCGAACAACGAGCCAGTCCCCCATCCCAGGCAGGGTGCATGAAACAGGGGTGTGAGAAGACCCGCCCACCCCCTCCTCCTACTCAGCGTGTTTGGGGTAATGTGAGTGTATGTAATGAGAAGAATGTGTATGGCTGTGTGAAAACTACAGTGCTATTAAAATTGGAGGGACAGATGTAATATGAGCACTGAATAACAGCGCCCATCCACACTGCCCCCCCAAGGCCCTCAATGTCTAAAATGTAAATAAAATTGAGGAGCAGGCAGCAGTGAACAGACAAGTGGGGCCACCTAAGCAGTGCCACCCACTAACCACTGTGTGACACACCTGCCCCCCAAGGCCCTATATGTACTATGATGTGTTGTGAGCTGTATAATGCAATTAAAGAGGAGGAGTGGGACATCACGCAGCGAGCAGAGCCAAGGAGGTGGCCCTACTCACTGCAGCATGAGCCCCTCTCCCCCAAGCACCTACGTGTGCATGATGTGATGATTAACTGAGTGGGAGGAGGGGTCAGGATAAATATGACAGCTAGCTACTGGCTCACTAGGCACACCAGTTCCCTACACTCCCCCCCACAGCCCAGGGAAGGCAGGTCCAGGGCCTGAAATGACCGCACCCCCAGGACACCACCATGCTCCAGGCCGGCACCCACCGCCCCCACTGCAAAACAAGACACAACACACACCCCCACACACATGCAAAAGACAACAAATATCACACACACACACAGACACACACACACACACACACACAGACACACACAGACAGTGGTACTGAGTCCAAAACCAACCGGCCCCATGTGGGTAACTGCTGCTCCCTCACCTAAGCGCCCCACCCCCCCATGGGGGGGCACACAGAATCCCGGAATGCCAGCCAGACACCCTGACACAGGCCAACCCACCCCACATGGCGGCACGCCCAAGGGGGCACAGACCCCTCCAGCACAGGGAGGGGCCCAACCGGGGCATTTTTCTGAAATTTAATTGCAGCACCTCAAATAGTATTCAGTAGTTTGTTTGGCCCCCACGTGCTTGTACGTATGCGTGACAACATCGGGGCTCCTAATGAGATGATGGATGGTGTCCTCGGGGATTTCCTTCGAGAGCTGGACCAGGGCATCGCTGAGCTCCTGAACAGTCTGAAGTGCAACCTGACACTGTCAGATGGACCGAAAAATAATGTCCTAGAGGCGTTCTATTGGATTTAGGTCAGGTGAACATGGAGGCCAATCAATGGTATCAATTCCTTTATCCTCAAGGAACTGCCTACATGCTCTCACCACATTGTCGTGCACCAGGAGAAACCCGGGACCCACTGCACTAGCGTAGGGTCTGACCATGGGTCCAAGGATTTCATTGTGATACCTAATGGCAGTAAGGGTGCCGTTACCTAGCCTGTAGAGGTCTGTGTATCCCTCCATGGATATGCCTCCCCAGACCAACACTGACCCAACGCCAAACCGGTCACATTGATTGACAGGCAGCATACAGTTTTCCGTGCCTTTGCCAAACCCTTTCATGTGTGTCACATGCGTTCAGGGTGAACCTGCTTTCATCTATGAAAAGCACAGGTTGCCAGTGGTGGACCTGCCGATTCTGGTATTGTATGGCGAATGCCAATTGCGCTCCATGGTGCATGGCAGTGAGCACAGGGCCCACTGGAGGATGTTGAGTCCTCAGGTCACCCTCATGAAGTCTGTTTCTGATTGTTTGGTCAGAGACATTCACACCAGTGGCTGCTGGAAGTCATTTTGTAGCTCTGGCAGTGCTCATCCTGTTCGTCCTTGCACAAAGAAACAGATACTGGTCCTGCTGATGGGTTAAGGACCTTCTACAGCCCTGTCCAGCTCTCCTAGAGTAACTGGCTGTCTCCTGGAATCTCCTCTGTGCACTGAGACTGTGCTGGGAGACACAGCAAACCTTCTGGCACGTATTGATGTGCCATCCTGGAGGAGTTAGACTACCCGTGCAACCTCTGTAGGGTCGAGGTATGGCCTCATGACCCTAGCCAAATGCAAAACTAGTGAAATAAAAGTCAGAAAAGATGAGGAAGGATGCACAACCATTCCTGTCTTGGGAGCCGTCTCATTGTTGCCCCTCTAGTGCACCTGTTGCTAATGCCATGAACACCAAAGCAGCTGAAACTGATTAACACCCCCCCCCCCCCCCCCCCCCCCCCCCCCCCCCCCCCCCACTTACCTGACCTCATAAATATCCCAGAGGTTTAATTGACTTGATGTTATACTCAAGTAAATTGAGTATAATATTTGAATTTGTTTTTGACGTAGTTATTAATTTTAAGTTGCAGTCAAACTATTGGCAATTTGCCTAGACAACAAAGGGCTTACATCCATATACGTATCAGTTGCCAAAAAATGAACTGATCTTTAATCAAGAGGTGTTTTAAATATCTGACAATTAAACAAGTGACTAAGTACAAAATGGGGCAGCTTCCACCATTCTTCATTACATTAAGGCAAAATTATTGATGTGTCTAATTCACTTCATGATTTTAATTAGAAAAAAAAAAAAAAAAAAAAATCACAGTTCAAGAGACCCACAATTTTCTGCAAAATTTTAACTTTTTAGCTTCTTCTCCCAGCTATCATTTGAGAAAGATAGCTGGGAGAAAGAAAGAAGTGATAGAGTGTAAAGATTGTCCCGTGTGTTGCAAATGAATTGAGAGCAACCCTTTGTTCAGACTCCATGAGGGATTTTGGTGTCTGCAACCCTAAATCAATGGAAAGTGGCTGAGTTCAGTGCACGGCTGCCAAAGTGAGAGGAGGAATGGGCTGGATGGAACTGTCAGGAAACAAGTTAAGCCCCATTTTCAAACCAGACAAATTCATCTGCAGCAGGTAAGGCCTCGGGCATTTTTCTGAGTGGCAACCAGAGAATTCAAAAATGTTGTGGCGTGTTAAGCGTGTCGACTGAGTATTGATTCCCTCAGACCCAAATCTAATCTGATCATTTTACTTGCACTACCTGTGCCATAAAAACTCTTAAGTCTGTAAAACCTGACATCAAATTTATATTTGGGAAATTCTATTTTTTAAATAGCTGTTTTTAAATGTTTTTGTATCTTTAAACAATATAAAACAATATTTACAAATCTGGCATTTTTGTTGTGCCACATTTGATAAATGGGGAATTTTCTGCGTGTACAACACTGATCTTAAAGTAACATGTAAATCTTGGAAGTAGTTATATTATATAAGCAAAACAGTAAATTTATCACTGTGGCAAGAATGATGCAGAATGTATCATGAAATGGAATATCAATATACGGATTAGCAGCCAACCTCCTAACTCTGTAACATCATATTCGATACACACATTTGAGTAATTTTAGCTACATAATTCAAAAAAGTTCCCTTGCAAAACACAGCAACTCTCTACATGAAGGCGTCCATTTTAAGTATAGTATTCAGAGGCCTGTTATTGTCTGCAATGCACGGATACTATAACTCATCAGTGAGGAGAAGATGCGTTTATACCACAGAGAAGTACTGATTGTCTCGACCATCAGTGATTTAGAGGTGCTGCCTTTAGGGTTCACTAGAGCGGATCATCTGCCTCCACCTCACCCCATCCCTAACGTCCTCTTCGTCACACAACCCTCTGCATGTCCTCTTTCACTACATCCATGAATCTTCTCTGAGGTCCTCCTCTTTTCCTTCTGCTTGGCAACTCCATCTTCGGCATCCTTTATCTGATTTATCCACTATCCCTCCTCTGCACATGCCCAAATCACCTCAACCTTGCCGCTCTAACTTTGGCTCCAAACCGCTTGACCTGAGCCGTCCCTCTGACGTATTAATTTCTAATCCTGTCCATCCTTCAAGAAGGTCTTCTAAAACTCATATCTAATCCACTTCCTGATTTTAATCAGAAACAATCACAGTTCAAGAGACCCACACATTTCCTACAACATTTTAAATTTAGTTTGTAGCTTTTCTGTTCACTAAGGGATGCAGTGAGAAAGAATTGACAGAGTGTAAAGATTTTCTTGTGTATTGCAAATGAATTGAGAGCAACCTTTTGTTGAATGACTTCATCTGGCAGCCTGTCCATCACCCTGATGTATTCCCACCCCCACCTTGAATCCATCTGTGACACCTACAAAGACACAGTGCAACTCCTTCTGACCTTCTCTATAGTGCTTCATCAACACACTAGAATACCAGTGTCATACCTCCACAGGTATTTCCTCTGGACCAACCTGGCTTCCTATGCTTCATTCTGTTCACAGAAGCCCTCGATTCCTTCTTTCTAATCCTCTTCCTGATTCATTAACTTTGGTCCACCCACCACAGTCTCTCATTTTCTACTTTAATCAGCTCCTCAAATTACTCCTTCCACCTTCTCAACACACTCATTAGTACATTTGCATCTCTATCTTTAAATCACCCTAATCTGCTGCACATCCTTTCCAGCTCAGTCTTTCTGGCTAAACAATCAACACAAGTCTTTTTCTCCTTCTTTACGAGGTCTTCAAAAACTCAAATATCATAGAAATGCCCAAATAGGGGGAATAAATATACAGCAGCTAAATCATGGATGGATGTCACTTCCTCAAGATATAAAGGTGTATTTCTATAGAAAGAGATGCACTGACAAATATGATAATGTCATAGAGATGTTACAGAATTTAAATGTCAAATTTCATATATTAGTGTTTGTGTGCTGTTGTGTGTCATGTTGCCATGTTAATTAAATGAACATGATTGTGTTGCAATAATGAAAACATTTACAATTCTGTGCAATAATACTGGTATTAAAGGATTATAACGGTCCATTTTGGGACTGTCATGTTTGTATTTGGAAGAGTACATTTTAGCCATCAGCCAAGATTATTGGTTGCATTTATCTTCCTCCTGGCTCTAAAACCCAACACAAAGCACGCACAGTTGTGTTGTGGTCTTAATTTCCACAAACATTAAACGCTTCATGTTGCTCCTTTGAGGTCAGAAGAAGGTGATTTATTTGAGAGGCACTCCTGCTTTACAGAGTTCTTCAACCCAACTAATATAAGAAGAATTTATGAACAGAAGTTATATTACATTTTTTTTTTTTTTTCATATAATCTAAGAATTTTTTTTATATGGAAGTACTCACTTGTATTCGCTGTACTTCCAAGAAAACAGCCCTCTGGAAGGACTTCTCCCAGATGGCCAGGTCAGTGGCCAGCTCTACCCTGAAGGTGTGGCTCTGGCCGTGGCCAACAAGAATACTGAAACACAGAGACTCTGTGTCCTGCTCAGGTGAATGCTCCAGTCCCAAGTAGAGCCTCGCCTGGAGCCAGCAGTCCTCTGCCATCCACAGCTGTAACACAACATTATAATTACTACATACTGGGGGAACGGTGGTGCTGTTATTTCACCTTCTACAGTTTATGTCAGTAGGTGGAATCAGTAGTAGATTTCTATATTCTTAGATTAACCAGAAAATCTTCACTGTGTACATTGTCTTGGTTAGTGAGCTCCCTGATTCGCTATACTGCATGCTCAGAGGAAAAGAGACGTCTCTACAGAGGTGATCAAAATTTGAACAGCCTTGATGCACATCGCAGCATCCTTCCCATAACTTACCTTGTGAACCTTGAAAAGAACCTCATAGAGGTTATATGTTGTTTCAGCTTGTCCCCAGTCAGCAGCACTGATCTGAGAAATAAACATCAAGGAGGATGAGATGAAGAGGAAGCATATACAAACAAGCATTTTTGCACTTGTTAGCAGCACTTCCTTATCCACATAATAAATGCAAATTATAGTTAGGCAGGTCATTTTGTGTTGCTCTCTGGGAAGGCCTGGATGACTGCCAATGTCAGGGTACAAAATGAATTTATCCTGCTGCACTCTGCATGGGGAGAAAATTTACATCATGAAAGTAACATTTATTCACAAAGACTACAGCGAAATAAACCAATGCCTTTAAAAAGTTCCAGGTTATGTTTCACAAATACAAAACCTTTAAATAATCACTCAAATTTAAGTTGGCAACTGGCCACGGTAAGAAAACTGCAAGTGTAAATAAGATGTTATATGATTAGCTAAGTTTGAAATGTTTTTTGTTAAGTCCATACTGGAAACACCTGAAATCAGCATGTTTGCTGAAATACAGATTTCAAAGAAATTCTCTATTACTTTAGCCAGCATGCTCTATGAGAAAAATTCTCAGATAAATTTACCTTAATCTAGATTTTTAACGTTTAGCATTCTTAACCAAAATGTATAATTTGTTAATAGGTTTGCAATTAGCATCAACAGTTATGTTAGCTATGTTAGCGGTTACTGTACAAACCTGCTGCACTGTGAGGGTGAATGAATAATTTTTTGTAAGAGTTGCTGCATTTTATTCAGAAAATGTTTAAATATTTAAAAAAATCTAACTCCAGAGTGCAGAAAGGATTTAATAATCATCCGCAAACTACTGTATTCATAAAAATACAAATTATGGGTGCCCGGATAGCTCAGTGGTGGCGCAGGCGACCGCATATATATATGCCGCGTTGTGGTGCGGGCGCGGGTTCGAGTCCCGGCCTGTCAGCTAGAGTACTGACAGGGACTAGAAAGAGAGCAGATTTCTCCCATATTGGCTTCTCTTCATTGGCTCCCTGTTAAATCTAGAATAGAATTTAAAATCCTTCTCCTCACATACAAGGTCTTGAATAATCAGGCCCCATCTTATCTCAAAGACCTCATAGTACCATATCACCCCAACAGAGCACTTCACTCTCAGACTGCTGGCTTACTTGTGGTTCCTAGGATACTTAAGAGTAGAATGGGAGGCAGAGCCTTCAGCTTTCAGGCGCCTCTTCTGTGGAACCAGCTCCCAGCTTGGATTCAGGAGACAGACACCCTCTCTATTTTTAAGATTAGGCTTAAAACTTTCCTTTATGATCAAGCTTATAGTTGGGGCTGGATCAGGTGACCCTGAACCCTCCCTTAGTTATTGCTGCTATAGGCCTAGTCTGCTGGGGGGTTCCCATAATGCACTGTTTCTTTTCACTCACCTTATTTACTCTGTTTATACTCCACTCTGCATTTAATCATTAATTGATATTAATCTCTGCCTCTCTTCCACAGCATGTCTCTCTCCCCTCACAGCAGATGACCCCCCCTCCCTGAGCCTGGTTCTGCTGGAGGTTTCTTCCTGTTAAAAAGGGAGTTTTTCCTTCCCACTGTCGCCAAATGCTGCTCATAGGGGGTCGTTTTGACTGTTGGGTTTTCTCTGTATTATTGTAGAGTCTTTACCCACAATACAAAGTGCCTTGAGGCGACTGTTTATTGTGATTTGGCGCTATATAAATAAAATTGAATTGTTGCCAGTTTTCCCGTGTATCTTCCCCCATTTCCTGTCTCCCTTTACTACCAATGAAAGCCGCTGTAGCCAAAAAAAAATAATATATATATATATATTTTATTCTCTACAACGTTCTTCTTGATGGCATTTTAATAAAATCATTCTGCAGTGTAGTTACACTTAATGATATTTTAATGACAAGCCCAAATGAACAATGTCTAGACCTGCTTTGTCATCTTTGTGACAGGTCAGTGACTGGTTATGTTGTGCTGTACTGTAAATATAACAAAAAAAAAAAAATCAATGTGAGCATTGCATTAAAATTATATCTGACTGTATAACATGCAGCGACAGCCATAAACACTCCTAAAGACTCCTTAATGTCCGTGCCAGGCGTCATGTCATGGATATGGTGGTGAAATGACGTTCCCACATTCCTTTACATAAATCATTACAAAAACAAATCCCACACTGTTGGTTTGGGTATTTTCATGGGATTCACTAACTACAAAACATAAGAATATACCATCTTTATCCCATCTATGGAAAATTTGGGATTTTAAAGAAGTCACTTCATGCTGTTTTTTAAAGGTTTACCACAGCTAACAGTGCAGCATTAAAGTACTAAGGTTAGTTTTCTCTTACTGCACTGTGCTGTTATTGTTGACCTCTTTTTGACACATAATAACTAATACTAAAAAAACCTACTGTTGAATATTCAAGGCCTCTCGACCTCAGGGATGTTGGCTACTTCCATTCTTCAACTCGAGCCAGAGGACACGTCTGGCATTTCACAACCTGCCAGCTGCATAATGTCTTTAGCTCAAGGAACCGTAACTTCAGTGACTTCGTAATACATCCATTAAGGTAGTTCATTAAAATTATAGCTGATTACTTCTTTCGCTCACATCTCGTCAACATGATTTGTTGGTCCCAGTCGACTGGTCCATATCTTAAACTAGAAAATACTTTTCATTTTTGTAACTGCGTGGTGTATAGTTTACTGCAGCTCTCACCTGCTCCCAGGCTGTAACTTTTTCTCTTGTTAAACTATGAAAAGCTACAAAAAGGGTTTTTTTTTTTTTCCCTCTACCTCAACTTCAGTTTCTGTCAGGATTTTTTTTTGGCCTCTGGCATATTCTTTGTAAAAGACTTCAGTGACATTTCCTGCAGCATTTTAAATAACTTTTTTTTTTTTTTTAAATCGTATACATCCTGGCCACAACATTAAAAGCACCGACAGGTGAAGTGAAAAACACTGATCATCTTGTTACATTATAATGTTCTGCTGGTAAAGTTTGGGTTCTGGCATTAATGCAGATGCTACTTTAAAAGACATCAAGCTTTTTTGAAGAGCAAACAAATCCCCCCACGGTAACAGCACTACCCAATGGCAGTTGCCCAGCCCCAGCAGGACAGTGCACCCCCCGCCACACCAGGAAGAACTGCTCAGGAAAGGCTCAAAGAACATGTCAAAGAGACCTCCAAACTTTGATTCAGCCTCCAAATTTTCCAGTCCCAAATCTGATGAAGCATCTGTGGGATGTGCCCTGATAAGCTTAAAGCATGAAGTCTGTACCTCACAAGCCACAGGCCAACATCCCAGAGCCAGACATCACAGGGCACCCCCACTGGTCTGTGTCCACATCCCAACTATTTAGAGACGTTTTAGTGGTCTTAGGGGGGGACATACACCATGTTAAGTTTCAATGTTGTGGCTCATCCATATATAATTATACTCATTTATTTAGGATATTTATGGGAGGGCTACTTATGGTTTGGAAAAAGCCATTTTGGAAGATTTTGTACAGCGGGTTTACAATGGCCTCTAGAAACAATGCAGGCATCACCTACAGTGTTACTAACAATCTCTGATTGTTATGATTCTCTTTCCTGTAGTGATGCCTCAAGCAGAATGATACACAGGCTGCAACAAAAGCACTGTTTGATGGCATCAGCAAGCCCAGCTTAAACAAGGCCAGGCTCTTGTTCCTGCCATTTCCACAAACAGCTGGTGTGACCATCGCTGATCTTAACACAAAGCATCAGTGTGCAGCGGGAATTGTAAAAATGCTACATCTGTGTGAAATGACACAGAAAGAAAGTCTCCTGTGAGAGACTACAGAGGGTGGAACTGAAAAGGAATAAATCAGTGTGGCTACATCAGCTGCAGAAAGCATCTACATAGATGATGATTGATTAATTTCCTGGAAATAGTCAGTGCCATGTCAAGTGGCAAGGGCAAAGTTGGCAGAACTTTTAAAGGCATTTCTGCACATGGGAATGCTGTCAGGGTGCTAATCAGCACAAAAACACAGCAATACCAGCTGCAGTATTATGTAATACTTGCATTTATACAATGCTTTTCTTGTCTTACTGACTACTCACATTTTATCCACACATTCAAACATCACTTTTATTTGATAGCTTTCACTAACTGAATCCTGGATGAGCGGCCAGATGAAGAGCAATTCAGGCGACTCCTATGACAGAACAATCAAGGGAACAGTTCACCCTGTCCGGTAAAGGGTGCAGGACCAGTAGCCAGGCCTGGGGAGGCCGCTCAAGGGAGAGCACCTGGTGCCCGAGCCTTAGCCCACGGGTCCGGTTGGGCGCAGTCTCAAGAGGAGATAGGGGCCCAATCTCCTATTAGACCCACCACCCACAGGAAATGCTATTGGGGTCGGGTGCAATGTGTCTTGGGAGGCAGCCAAGGATGGAGGCTCTGGCGGAGCAATCCCCAGCTATCGAGGCCGGCTCTTGGAACACTGAATGTCATCTCTTTGGTGGGGAAGGAGCCTGAGCTAGTGCGTGAGGTTGAGATATCGACTAGATGTTGTTGGGCTCACCTCAGTGCATGGCCTGGGCTCTGGAACCAGTCTCCTGGAGAGTCGAAGGACTCTGTTGTGGTTTGGAGATGCCCTCGGTGAGAGGCAGTGGACTGATCACCATCTGGTGGTGAGTTGGATCAGGTGGTGGGGAAGATGCTGGGCGGACCTGGCAAACCTAAAGACATTTTGAGGGTGCGCTGGGTACGCCTGGCAGAGGTCCCAGCCTGCAAGATCTTCAGCTCCCACCTCCAGCAGAACTTCAACAGCATTCTGAGGGAGGCTGAGGACACTGAGTCCAAATGGACCATGTTCTGCACCTCCATTGTTGAGACTGCTGCACGGAGCTGCAGCTGCAAGGTGATTGGTGTCTGCTGTGGTGGTAATCCCTGAACCAGATGGTGGTCACCGGAGGTGAAGGGAGCCATCGAGCTGAAGGAGTCTTGTCAGGCTTTGTTAGGCAGTGGGACTTCAGAGGCAGCTGATGGGCACGACGGGCCAAGCGGGACGTGGTTTGGGTGGTGGCTTAAGCAACTTGGGTGTGGGAGGAGTTTTCTCCCACATTGATTATTGTATCTCACTTTCTAGATGTATATGTTATATTGCCCATATAAATTATTTTAGTAATCCACAACATTAATTCCACAAACAATATGCAAATTGCTGTCCATAACAGACAGTAATTAACAGCCTGTTCGTGTACCTGTAAATGGTAAGTGGACTGGTACTTATATGGTGCCTTTTCTACTCTGAGCACTCAAAGTACTTTTCACTCCAAGCCTCCCTCACCACATACACATTCATATAAGTGTTTTTTCCCCCTCTATACCCAAGTGCCTTGCCCATGGGCGTAACTTGGGTTCAGTATCTTGCCCAGGGATACTTCGACGTGCTGACAGGAGGAGCTGAGGATTGAATCACGGACCTTCCGACTGGAAGACAACCCGCTCTACCTCCTGAGCTGGATCCTACACTCACTTTCAAAATTTCATGTGGAAAACCCATCAAGAAAAGCAAAGAAACGGGAACTTGGAAAGAAATGATACTTCTCTTTTACAGGATGTATGATCTTTGTACAATCTTCAGTTTTATCTGCACTTGAATATGATTTTTTTTTTTAATACATGCTTCTCCATCCACCTTGAAGCTGCTCAGTTCCACCTGCTTTTATCACAGTTGTTTTCTCACTCATTATTGCATCTTATACAAAAATGTGGAATGGTCCTCAGCACTCAACATGCATGGTTCATTGCAATTTAGGGTAACACACATGCTGTTCTTCAGGAAATATAAGATGGCTTCCCAAGATTAGATAATATCTGCTCGTGCAGACCTCGGTGCTGGGGTCACTCTGTCCTCTGTCAGAGCTGTCCAGCTTTTATATTATTTTGGTCTGCTGTGTTTGAGATGTTATCCACTATTTGTAATAAGTAGATGTTAACAGATCTACGGCTTGCAATATTTGGAGTTCCTCCTGGGGTGTTTGCACTTACAGGTGCCTCCCTGGCACATTTCAAGCTTGAAAAACTTAAATGTGCCACAACTTGTTCAAGCAAAGAGATTTTTCTCTCCTTCCAGCTAAGAACATGACTGAAAGTCTCTCACAGTCTGAATTTAAAAGAGCCCGTAGAAAACATTAGCTTCTCACACTGTGACTCAGTTGGGACGGAAGGTCAAGATAAAGTAACTCACTGTTAATGTGCACACCCCCCATCTTCAAGCATCCAGTGAGAAAATGTGATTAACCTGCAGGAACACTTTCTAAATGAAATAAGTAGGCACAGTTTGGTCTATGTTGGTTTTTATACCAATGAGTGAACAGAGCTTTTGGCACAGAAAAGGTCGCTGCCTTCTCCATTCAGTAACTCTCATATTCAGGCAGAAGCATTATAAGCTGCGAGAGGAACCAGCATTAAACACAATTAACTGCTGACCATAATTTCTCTCACTCTATTTTGATATTACATGTGTCCAAAGTTTATTGTAGAACAATGATATTTAATTATCTAAATTACGCAATAACTCAGGAGGTCTCAATATTATTTAAGCGTAAAATGAGGGCAAGCTGTTTACTTGTGTTCCAAAATTTCCATGCAAACTGGCTTTTAATCCACTGAGAACATGAAGGGTTTTTATTGTTTGTTTTTTCCTTCTTTAGCAAGAAGTGTGCTAAATATACGGTAAATAAATATTGACTATTTACTCCAGAAATATCCACACTGGCCTAAATCCTGGAACTTTAATGCATTTTGTATGTGTTGATTCCTGTGACAACTAAAATATTCTTGAGGGCATTAATTAGTGTGACTTTGATGCTGATGAGGTGCATCTTACAGCATCACTGATACCACTGTCACACCGGGGGAAATCTTCTGAAGTAATGTCACAGCGCAGCTTTTAGACCAATTTAAGCCACCCTTGCATTCATTTGGATGCAGATGGCCTAAGGTCACCAATGCAGGGCACTGCTCCAAAACACTGCTGTGCTATTCGATTCAATTTTATTTATACAGCGCCAAAGCACAACAGTCACCTCCAGGCGCTTTATATTGTAAGGTCTTTACCTTACAATAATACAGAGAAGAGCACACAATAAAATGCATAATAAAATAGTATCTATAAAAAGCATATAAATGGTATATTCCAGCATTTATACAGAAAGAGTTTTTCAGCCCCTCGTCCCATTTAAGGTTCACTGTCTTACCCAGAGTTCTGCTTCAATCTATGGATGAATAAAAGTGTACATATGAGAACTTCTTCTAAGTGGAACAGCAATGATTAGATTAAGCGGGCAGATTATCCGTCCAACCAGTTCAAACATACATCAGCTGATTTTAGAGCCAACCGATTTAACAGCAGGACAATATTTTATTATCCATTTGCTCATCTATCAATAATTGGATTTATAATGGCTAATAAATGAAAAATTAAAAAGTAAAAACAAGAGAAATACAATTGGCCCATGTTGATTGTTAACACTGCATTGTTGGTCCACCAGAGGGCAACTTCCCTGTCGGCAAAAGACGTGTTTGGAACCAGCTGAACTGAGCAGAGTCGAGCAGAGCGTAGATGAGTTAATAAATAACTACACATAACAAATGATAGGGAAATCTGTTTATGTTTAATGTCTCTGCAAGGAAAAGAAAAAAACTCAGCCAGTATATTAGAACATCAGATTTTTTAATTCACAACATTACGGCCTTAAAAATCCGGTATTGCTTGGACTCATTTCAGCATAAAGGTGTTCATTGGATGAGGAAAAGCCCTTGGTTGCTGAGACCTTGACACTAAATTCATGCACAATAATTAATCGATAGCGCACAGAACAATACGGAAAGTATTGGAAAAGCAGCCAATGTGCCGGCAGATGAAGTCATGAGCACGGCCCCGAACAGAACAGTACAAAATGAACAATGAAAAAATACTGTGTAATATGAGAGACTTGGAGAACTTTAAAGGGGTTTTGTATAACATTTGCCTTTGATAATTAATTGTACCCAGTACCTTGCTGCTACTTTGAGTGACAATGCAAAAATAACCACCATCCCACAACCAGCTGCAGAAACTGACTGCCAAACTCCTCTGGGGAAGATTTAAGCTCAAAGTGAGCATTCTGAACCACTACACAAGTCTACCTGTTCCTCCTCATATTAAATAGGAAAATTTTAAAGAAGAATTACCGGGGGACTTCTGAAGATATAAAAATATGGTCCTCGCAGTGCCAGGAACTTGAATGCTGAAGTTCGACCAGAGGCGCTCCCCTCGGGGCACTCACATGCCCAGCCCATGTGAACAATCTGCAGAGATGTAGAAGATGACATTTTCATTATTTGATTAAAAAAATAATATATATACACACAAAGAAAAATAAATTATGTTCTTCCTCAGACAATAGTCTAAGAATAGTGAAAAGTGCACTGGCAAATTAAATGAATTAAAGAAAAAGAACTACAATGATGCAGCTCAGGAGGGATCCATTCAAAAAGATACTTCTGAGTACAGTGCTGCAGTCTCAGCTGCACTGCAACAATTTCCTTTAATCTACACCAGATTGACTCGGAAGTTGCTCTGTTCTCATCTAAGCAGAGGAAAGCAGAGAAAATCCCAAGCACTCCTTATCAGCTACACTCCCATATCCTCCCATATCCTGTAGTTAACAATGTCCATCGATTTCTCAGTGCTGGCCTTGGCTGTTTTCTGACAATACCTTCTATCTAATGAATTCTGCAGTAATGTTTAGAGTGTAGAAGGGCAAACCCCCCCCACTGCTAAGTGGCCTGACAAATTGTATTTAATTTTTATTATTTACATATTTAAGATTCAGCACAGAGCTGCTACGAGATGTGCAATTGTATGCAGATGATGCCATTTTGTACATATTTATTTCCATGAAGTAGACATATGCAAAAAGAAACCTTCCACTTCAACATTCCTAGGAATGTGCTCAGGACTTAGTATCTAACAGATCATTAGAAGCAGCAAATGTTCACGGTCATGATATCTCACTGGAATCTCCAATACAGCAGGCCAAAAGGAGCTTTGGACAACTGGCAGCTGAGATGAATGTAACAGGTGAACCCAGTCTCTAAAGCATAGGTCTGCAGCATCATGGAGACCTATGTTTTAGAGACTAAAATACAGTATTCATATCCAGAGGATGGTCAGGGGAAAATTCACATGTGTCAGATTTCTGTTCTTAGAGGCAGGATACACATTCACAAGGTGTCATCCAAGCAGCTGGGCAGCTTTTTCATTTTGATTTTGGACTCTGTCTCCTGCTCTGAAGGTGCCAGAAGGAATTTAAATGGTCAGTTGTGCTTGTGGCAATTAAGCAACTGTTCTCAAAAAGATACAATATGCTGGTGTGTCAAGTAGAGACAGTGACAGCATACCTGATCATCTGAAGAGCAGTACTTGTTGATAATCTTTATCTATTAAAAGAAAGAGAAATTAAACAGCAAGATATACATTAGAAAAAAAATATGTATCATTCAGATTACATAAAGGCATTCTGAACCTTTAATATTCTACACACCTCATTAGATATACAACAATCGGCTGACTTATTGAAACATGCTAAGTGAACCATTTTGTTGACACATACTGCCCATTTCAAACACTGTCAAAGCCCATGTACACCCCCATGGCACAATGTGAAGGCAGTGGCCTCCCCCAGGAGGACAGTGAACTCTGCAACACCACAAAAAAAATTGCTCAGGAAATTGTCAAGGCACTCAACAAAGAGCCCAAAGGTACTGACTCTAGCCAAATCAGTCATCTCAGGAGAAACATTTTGGTTCCCCCAGCGATCCGCAAAGCAGCAGACCTGTTTTAAAGTCACTGCATAATAATGAATGTTAATTAAGGATCAGCTTGAGAAAATATAGGTCCAGAAAAAGAGAAGCATTATTTAAATGTGCCTCAGAGGTTGTCACTCAGCAAGAAAAAAAAAATGTTACAAACCAGAGCAAAGCATTTCCACACTGAAAGCACACCTGGTGTGTCAGCATATCACAATCAGCATGGGGCTGGTGACTTGCTTGTTCCACCTGAGCTACATTCAGAAAGTTCACCTGAAATCTTCAAATTATTAGACACCAGCAAGCTGCTGCCCAGGTCTTTGTTTTTGTTTTCCCCCCATTCTTCCTGAAAGAACATCAAAGAGCATCATGTAGTCTTCCATCATGCCAGATGACACTCACGGAGGACCCCAAGGGTGTCAGAGAGTCTATTTAAAGGTTGTAGGTCATTAAAACAAAAGTTCCGCTCTCTCTCCCAAAGCGGCAACACAATTACATCCTGATTGGCCATTTAGCAATCACACTGCACGTCCGTAATTAGGTGAATGCAGGCATGAATTAATCACACTTTTTAAAAAAGACAGCTGTGCCATCGACGAGCACGGGCTTACAGTATGTCTGCATCCTCACCAAAAACTATTTGCATCATCAGCGTGATAATCAAAGTGAAATAGGAGGAAATGAGAGAGAGAAGAGCACATGCCGAATGACTACTTAGCAGTCATTAATTAGGTATCGGAGAGCCTCTTTTTTTTTTTTGTCAGCAGAGGGGGAGAGGTGCTGCTGTGAGTCAATGAGTGCTTGTCAGGAAGGGTCTATTAAAACCACGTTAATGTGCGACAGGGAAAAACAACTGTGGGCAAAACATACTGCACTGCCAGTCTCAATGATTCCTTTATTATTGAGCAGATCAAACGTGGAAAATAATTCAGAACCTGAATTTTGTCAGTTTTTGTGATTCCTTCCTCCCTTCCTTTGTGAAACTATTACCTGCACGCGTAAATAATTAAATTGTATACTTCCCAGAAACATGAGAGCATTCAAATCACCAGTTTTCTTTTCACCTTCATTTGAAATACACACTCACAGGAAGATCCAACCAAGCCTCCACTGTTTAGAAATGGACTTACATTCTCCTGTGTCAAGTCATTGATATTTGTGGATATTGCTTGGAGCCAGTCTGTGCTTTCTGCTGCAGTGCAAAATTGAAGAATATTGGTGCTGGCTCCATCCAAGGCAAAAACTTCAAAACAGTTGAACCTGGTGGAGCAAAGAGGTCAGAATTAGAACAGGAATCAGTGGTGATACTGAACAGGTGAAGCTGGAGCAGTCAAACTGAACTTCAGCATCATCATCATCATCTGATTAGCTGCTTTCACACTGTTGGGCATATAGGTGTGTAAGGTTACCAAGCAACAACCTGTTAAAACAGCCAATGAAGAAGTGCTAAAAAGTGAAAATTCCCCAAAGAGGACCACGTAAAAATGTACAGCTCTAATGAAAAAATGATGAAAATGGGGATGACTGAAATGTTCAAGCCAAAGCTTCAAAACAGCAGTCCACACACACCACTGAGTGATGTAACGGCAGCTGTGCCTCTCTATAAAGGCTGCACGTTTAAATAAAAAAAGCTGCTAAGTTATAAAAAAAAAAAGTGAGAGGTCAGCTAGGAGAAAGCTAGCCAGCAGCACAAACAGCCTCTGGAAACCATTAGTTTGGCTCTGCCCAGAGGTAAAATTCAAATTCCAGGATTTCCACAAATCAGCCAAGCTAAGCTAACCAGCTGCTAGCTGTAGATTCATATTTACTGGCCTGTTTCACAGCAGCCCTTTGCACATAAAAACAGTAGAGAAACACGTTAATGGCAATTAGGGCTCTGTGCATGAACAGAACACAACCTTCATTAACATCCGTACTACTTAAGTTTTCCTACTATTTTATGTCAAACTGCCTGTGAAATAGGTCTACTGGAAACATAAGAGCATTACCAACCACCCTGTCCAAATATACTCCAGAGGATGACAAGAGCACCCTGCATGACCTCTAACTGGCTAATAGATGTCAAAATATATCATACTGCAGTTGAGGCTCACAAACCATTTACAGGATAAAATTAGATTATTAACAACTCAAACTTGTTGCATACGCCTCTTCTTTTCCTTCATTTTGGCCTGCATTTTAAAATCTGTCATCTCTGTGGAGTGCCTTGAGGTCAAGGGTGTCGCTTTACAAACACGATTAAAAAGTACATTTGTTGATGTGGTGCTGATGAGGTCATCTCAGGGGAACATGCTCATCAGCAGAATGCAAAACTTTCTGACACTTAATTTCAGTGCATTTGCATGCTGCTGACACTTTGAGCTTTGGAGATGGTTACCAAAAAAAACGCCACACATGGAAGCAGTTATATTAGATGGTTAAGCAATCTGAGGCACTGGAATGGAGAACCTGCAACATTACAAATAAAAAAATAAAAAATTTTAAAACTCGAAGGTTTGAGACGCGTTGAGCAGCAGCAGGAAGATTTTGCTAAGGTACGTGAGATGAAGGCTGATAAACAGAGAAACAATAAAAAGGCTTCCAACGCACAGTGTGAAGAGGGAAATCTTCTTAGCTCCTAAACCAAACACTCCATCCTCACGCACAGACACAGCAGCTACTCGAGGTTAGATTATACAAAGTCAGCATTCCTAACAAATCCTCTGAGCATGACTGTTATACTGTATCTGCAATAGGCTTGTTAAAATCTTATGTTCCGCTGCCTGTGTACTGACCCAGTGACTCTCCAGGGGTGATTTTGGCTGGACTCGAATGTCGTTTTTTGATTTAACAAGGGTGCAAATTCTTTCTGTGCCAGTGCCTGACCCAAATTTGCCTTATGTTGTGGTTTGTGTCACTGTAAAGCATCACGAATGAGATATTCAGAATTATTTTGTTTTGCAGGCAAGCATTGCCAAATGCTTCTACTTGCATTTTAGTGAGTACTGCATAGACAAATGAGCAGCTGATGAAATGACCTTACAAATAAAATAAAATGTATATCAATTAGATCTCTTTCAAATAACGTGAAACCTTCAAGGCCACACAGCACAAGGACAGATGCAAAAAAAAAAAAAAAAAAAAAGGAACAGAATGAAAGTGGAATGAATGAATGAGGAGTTCAAAATTCAGAGATTAATCACAGGAACGGACAGCTGGCAGCTCAATGCAGGGAGAACAGCCCTGTCAGGAGGAGCTGCTAAAGCCCTTCCACCTTCACTGAGCAGAACAAAAAAAAGATCCTCACTGAGAGATGGGATCTAGGGAGTGCGCGTTTTCGCTCCCCCCCATACATCTGCGTCATTCCCAACGGCACAAATTATTGTGTCTTGCCTGCTGACTAGGCAGTAATAAATCCACTGAGACAGAGCACGGACATCTCACCCAGTCAACATGCAGGATAACACGTGAAGAATATACAGGGAGAAAGTGTTTCTGAAGGAAATCAAGCCATTAGTTTCAGTATAGTACAAGTGGCAGAGAGAGCGAAATTGTGCCATGGCTACTGATTAGTGAGGCAGGGAAATGAGCAGGCTTTGGGGCATTTCGTTCTCGGCATAATGAATGAGAGAAACTTGTTTGCTTTTGATTTCTTACCAAGAAATGCATAGATGTAAGTGCAACTTTGAATCCATGACACTGATCAAACACCCAGCTTGAATCATTAAAGTGGAATATAATATTCTTTTAATTAGAGCCAAGATTTTCATGAAATTAAACCCCCATTTTTGTCCCTGCTTAATTTCCACAACTACCAATCAATATGTTTAGTGATTATTTCTCTACATAGTAATTTTCTTGATAGTGGCGGGCCTGTATGAAATCCATGGCAGTTTTATCTAATTAACAGTGATCTAACTTTGTGCTGGTGTGCTGCTGTATTAAAAGTGTAAACCACACAAAATACTGAGCCTATAACAGACTTAAAAGAATCCTGGGGAACATTTTTCTCCCTTTGGACTCGAGTTCCAAGAACATCTATCACCCAAGATTACGGTGCTTAAAAATACGTCTAGTGAAACTTCAGCTTGGTGCGTGTTATTTTCTGCTGGATTTGCCTTTACTGAACAGCTGCCGCCCATCAGTTTGTTTAATAGTAGCCTGCAATATGTTTAGTCTGCTAATGTTGGTAATGTGATTAAGGCAAAGTTATGTGCTCAGTGTCAGACCCATGCGCTGAACTGCCGCATGGCTGAGAGCGGCCTCGTGCATCCTTTTTATGGTGAACTGCTGGACCCTAAAGACCCCATCCCAGCTTGGATGCTGGACTTCCCTCTCACAGAAATGATCACTAAGCTTCAGTTCACCTGAGTGACCTTTCACGCCCCTTTAGAAGCTACAGAAAAGAAGCTTGGCAACAAATCTAATGACAAGCAGTCAGCAGTTGCGCCTCGAACGTGACGTTTTTTCTTTCCCGGTGCAGATACACGTTTGTCTGCGTCTGCCTCGTTCAGTAAGTAGCAGCGAGTAGCAAACAGCAGTGAGTGTTGTTCTTATGGTTGGGTCTAACAGGAGGAGTGTGTGCCAGATAATCTTACACCAACTTTCTCTCTGAGTGATTATTTCACATGTAAGAGTAAGGGAAATAACAGCAGCTGTACTTAACTGTACTTTTGTCAGATTGTGCTGGGTAATCAGGCTCTTAAACCTCTACACACAAAAAAAGTGTTTATATCACAGCGTTCACTCAACTGCAACTGTATTAAGCTCCCACTGAGCCCCTAAAATAGGTCTGCACACTGTTTCGGTCCTTTTCTTTGTTCATATGTATTGTTTTCATCAGTATATTATCTGTTTATGAGCCAGGCTGTGAACCCTTCATATTATCAAGTGGCTCTTAGTGTGAAGCAGGCACCATTTATTTTGAGCTGACTCCTGGATGGGTTTCATCAGTAGAAAAGGAACACTTCTTAGATCGTGTATAGAAATAAATTAGATAATTAATGCAAATTATTTAAATGACCTCATTAAACAACAATGGAAGTTTTTTTGAGTTTTATTTTGTAAACCAGCTGCTTATATTTCTGTGACATTTCTTTCTCAGGAAGCATTTCCTAACCTATTAATTGTGTTTGCATTGAGCACGGCTGAAATTTTAATTGATGGGTAACACTTTCAGCAAATAATTGCTTGCTTTTAGACAAGAAAAAAAAAACAGCTGTTAATATAAAGTGTGTTCAACAAAGCCCTGTTAATTTGAAAGGTTTCTTCTCTTTCAAATGCATCCATTTAAACAAAAGCCCGATAATACCTCAGTGTCAGGATGAGGGACATCTCTGACACCTCAGTATTACTGAAAACGTGTGCAAAAGGAGAAAAACAAGGCCTGCTCGCTGCTTCTTTGTTTTCAGCTATCCATGTAGCACTTGTTTTCACTGAAATTTAATCCAGCAAATGAGAGGAAAAAGAAAGTATCTGGCACACCAACTGGAAGTATACAGTATGTACTAACAAGGACCACTAGAGCATTGTTCAAACTTTCAGATACAAACACACCACAGTGTAGGATCCACATCATCATGAGTCAGCACCTTCCCATCAACACTGATGGAAGATCCTCGTGCTGGAACTGGGAATGAAATATTCAATACCGAAGGATAGAAAAGGTTTATGGAAATGATCTCAGCACCCACCCATGCTGTAAGATCCACCCACTCAGGATCTATGCACGTAACCAAGTAAAAATATAAGGTTGATATTAAATGTGCCATCCCAATCCAGGCCTGTGTGAGCCAACACAAAGACTCCCAGCTTAAAGCAATGATTATCACACTTCAGTTCACCTCATTGTTGTCACTATATTTACTGACTTTTCATAGACCGAGCAAAAAAATTCATAACCAGAACTGCTTTGTGATTGGAAGTCTTGCTCTTCTGCAAGAACTCACCTCAGCAAGTGGAGAACACCTCTCTGTGTACTCTGTGTACTCTGTGTACTGTAGCCGTTTGTTCCAGGATGTTCTTTGTGCAATGATTGGCCCCAAAATGATGCTCGTAGCTACACGAGTTTTAGTTACGCGCAGAGAAAGTTTGTTTGGCTGACCTGCACTTTGTTCGACATCAGAATAAATAAATAAAAGCATTCATGAGTAAACCTGGGCTACGGGTTACAGAAATAATAATTCTTCATCAAACTGAAAGATTTTTACTGCTCTTTGATGGTTTTCTTATGAATGAATTTAATTTCTGACATCAGTAAAAGCCTGACCGTGTCAAGCACGTGAACCACCCCCATGAACAAACTCCATCTTAAATAATCAACACCACTAATTGTGGGTTAATGCAGATGAAATTAACATGTGTAAATGAATAATGAGGCGGATCTCATTACAAGCATGGCTGTGGCCATCACATCCACACCGCTCCGATCTATATTTGTGCATCCTAACATTCCCATATTAGGCACATTTTTCAGTGTAAACTCTGATATTGACATGCTCTCTGCCTCCAGGGTTCCTTATTGACTGGACTCTGGTATTTCAGATTCAGCATCAGGTTATTAGATTCAATGTGACTAAGCTCCAAATCTCCTCAATACATTTCTTTGGTCCCTTTTACCAGTCACTGAACTGCTGATTGGACCGAGAACTCGACAGAATTAGTGTTGCAGGACTGTTGCTTCATCCAAACAGAAAATCTCGGAGTAAGAAACAGCTCCAGAAGTAGCGCCTCCTGCTGTGAACTGTGCCATAAATTCTGTACTTTGGGCTGATCAAGAGATACTTTAATAAAGAATATATTTACTAAGAGCGTGTTACAGTTAAAAAATATTTTCACTTTGAAATGTCAAGTTTTCTTTCATCCTTAAGACGGCCGCAGACTTTGAAGCCACAGCATCAAACTGATTTGCCAAATCTTAAATACTGTACAGCATTTACACTGTAAATATGAGAGCTTATTTATTAATTTGTTATGCCAGTGACTAAATAATTGTTTTAAATGAGTGCCCATAATTGGCGTGTTCCATAAATGAACTTTCTCTGACATGTGTTTGATCTGACCTAGAATGATGAGCTCGGTCAGAGCCTTCCCACCATTCCTCCACAATACAAGCAGCCAGGAGAGAGAGAGGGTGGGTGGGTGGGTGGGTGGATAGATTGATTGATTTTTTAAAAGCCATTTGTCTCCTCTAATACTGTAATGCACTGACCTCAATATGCACCGCCCGGCCCGAAAAAAAAAAAAAAAAAAAAAACAGTTACACACACTGGTGCTTTGTTACTTTGCTGGACCGCTGCTAGCTTCGATGATGGCACACATTCACCGTAGCATTGTTTCAATAAGCTTATGCAATCCCAGAAAGTTGACTCAGTTCATCTGGATGCAATGTTTTCAGTGGGAGAAACGTTTCATCACTCATCCAAGTGACTTCCTCGGTCTCAGCTGACTGCAGGTTTCCCTAGCCTTATAAACAGCACAGTTGCATAACAATCAAAACCAGCACCGTTGCATAATAATGAGCAATGAGATGAGTTTCATCATTGTTGATATGCAAACTGTCATGACTATTAATCAGTGGCCTTGAGTACAGAGAATTGGGAAATGGCTGATCACAGCATTGTAGGTTGGTGAACGATGTACTGTTAGCCCCCTCCTCAGAGATGGGTGTACGTAGATCCATCCATCCATCCATCCGAGTTTCCAAGTTGCATCATTTTTTTGCCGAGTATTTTTCAAGTACTGATGATGGGAGAGTTGAACCACTGAGTAAAGTCTTTGCCAGCAAATCCCAAAGAAGCATGTCTCATGTTTCCTGAACCACTCTTTCACAATATGAAAGAATGAATCCTGCCATTGTCATCTTGGAATATGTCCGTGCCATCAGGGAAGAAAAAAAAAAAAATCCATTAATGGAAAAACCTGGTCATTCAGTATATTTAGGTACTCGGGTGACCTCATTTTTTTGGGGCGCATCATGTTGCTGAACCCAGACCTGACCAACTGAGTCGTCATGTAGGAACTACGCATGACAGACGCATCAGTAACTGGTGTGGCTATAACACAAGGAGGGGCAACATCTTTTCTCGAGGTTCATGCTGACTTAGATAAAGTGGAAGGATGCATCAGAACACTGGATCAACATTACAGTGAAAATATAATAGAAACACACTTAATTCCAGCTTTCCAGTTGGGTGGATTTGCTGCTTTTGACTATATGAGTGTAATATTACTCTAATGGCGTGCAATAATCGTCAGACGGAGAAGCCATTTTCCACATCAAGTGCTTTTATTTCTCCTTTAGCTACTATACACACTTTTACTTTCCAGTGCAGGATTTTTTATTTTTAATGTACGTGAGAATCAACCTATCCGTTGTTGTTGTGTTAAACTGTGCCTTTAATGAGGGAGAACATGAGGGGAGGGGGGAAAAAATACACAGTGTAGCACTTTTATGCAATTTTCTTATCACTTGCTGCTGCCTATGGCCTGAAACAGCATAATAACCAATGTGGTGTCCAATAAACAAGTTTAATAAACATTTTTAATTAACTGTGCAGAGCCGAATTCCATCATTTACTTATCGTTAAGTACCTGCAATTTCTGAACTCTGCAGTCTGACGCACCCTGTAGAGACTCGTGCTCAGACCACAGCACGAGTGGAGGAAATGATAAGGACTAAGGTGAATAATTTCCAATATGAATAAAAAAGCCATTTAAATAGAAGAAATTAGAGGTTTCATTAAGCTTCCTGTTTGTGAAAAGGGTAACTAATAGATGTTTAGAGCATAAGCTCAAGCACTTAAACTCATGGTACCAGACTAACTTTAGGGACCTGCATATTCTACATGCTTTCTACAGCAGCTACTCATTTCTTCTCAATTCCTCTGTTTAATAACACCTTTAAGGGATAATTGTTTTACTGTTTAAACAATAATATACATTGTGTAATATTATTCGATTGCTAGGGGCTTGCACATTGGGAATTATTGGATGATTCTGGCTTCTGTAATGTTGTGTTGTCTTTGCCTAACAATATAAAAACACCCTGATGATTTTATTTGTGATTTGGCTCTATACTGATTTGAGATAGAATTTTAGATGTTCATTTTTACATTATTGGTAGCTTACAGGTTGCCAATAATATGTATATCTACATATGATGAATGTGGGTTCAGACCTGTGGTTTGATTATAGCTGCTCAATTACTCAATATGGACAATGACCTCCAGCTTGCACTGGGGTGGTTTGCACTTGAGTGTGAAGCAGACTGGAATTAGCAGCTCGAAATCCAAGGTCACGATTCTCAGTCAGAAAAAGGTGGCGTGTGCACTCCAGGTTGGCACCAAGTTGGAGGATTTTGAGTATTTTGGTTATGAGTGGGAGAAAGAGGAAATGGGAGATTGATGGACAAATTGATGCAGCTTCTGGTGCACCGATGCAGATATTGTATTGTATGTTTGGTGAGGAGAGAGAACCCAGCATGAAAGCAAAGATGTTGATTTACTGCTCGATCTATGTTCCCACCTTCATCTATGGCCATGAGCTGTGTGTAGAGACCGAAAGGGGAAGATGAAATTCCAGATACAAGTGATGGAAAAGAGTTTCCTGTGAAGGGTGTCTGGGCTTTCCCTTAGAGATGGGGCATGGAGCTCGGTCCCTCGGAAGGGGCTACTTCTCCTCAATGAAAGGAGCCAGTTGAGGTGGTTCGGGTATCTGACCAGAATGCCTTCTGGATGCCTTCTACTGTATGTGAGGTGCTCCTGGCATGTCCTGCCGTGAGGAGGCCCTGGGGCAGACCCAGGACATGCTGGAGACATATCACACGGCTGGCATGGAAACACCTCAGCGTCCCACGAGAAGAGTTGGAGGAGAGGGGGTGAGAGGGAGGTCTTGGCATCTCTGCTTAGAGTGAGAAAATGGATGAATGGATTCCCATATAAACAAACTGCATCCATAAGGGATACTCCCAAAAAGAGAGACTCACAGTATTTACACTGATAAAGTTACCTTAGAATTAAATATGACACCACTTTCTAATTATTGTGAAGGTAATCTTTTTCTCCCACTGTATTAATGTCCTACACATACACATGGGAGCAGATGGACACTAACTGCAAAGCTCAAAAATAAAAACTCAAAACACATCAGAGTTTGAAATGATAGAAAATAAACAGAAATACAAAAACAATCAAACTGAAAAAATGGTTGGTACACGCAGAGCAAAAAAAAAAATCAATGCATTTCAGCGATTTATACAAGCTTGCCATTTGGGATCTATAGGTTGTGACTGCCAAATGTGAAACATGGCCTGAACAACAGGCCTCGTATGTTTATTTTGCAGTATAATGACTGAAAATCCTGATTGAAAAAGCTTCGAGAAAACTGTTGTGAAATTACAGTACACAAGAAAATCAATAGAAAAAAGGACAGGTATAATAATCAAAAGCGGTTACAAGTTCGACCAGTGTTCTCTCAGTCACACCTCCTGAGCCACAGCCTCGCAGCTGCAGTGACCTTTTAAGCCGTTTATGCCTGTGCATAGATATTGGCATTAACATCTTCCCGCTTAAATGGAAAGCGCTTGCTAAGCCAACAACTGCGCTCAGTGAACTGTGCACCTTGGAGGTGAATTATATCATGCTGGATTACCCTTACCTTAATTTATCTTTGCCGGCTTTGTATCTGGAGACTCTGGCCATCAACAAGGGCAGGGAGACAGCATCCAGCCAGCGCTTCTCATACTTTGGTTCATTAGCTGAGGGCGAGGGGGGTGATGGAGCCTGCGTGGAATACATGAACGATGCGTGAGCTTTCTGTTCCTGTTTCCAAATCCTTTTGATTACTGATGGACAAAAACAAGGAGCATTTACATGCACAAAGAATTCCCTTCTTAACCAGGATAATCAGCTCTGCATCAAAATAATGGGCCTGCAAATTCCTAACTTAATACTATCTGTGAGACTGTCTGAAGCTCTCACTGTCTGCTTAGTGCAGGCATGTCGCAGCTGAGCTCACAGGGTGAATTTATAGACTAGCTGGTTTCTAAAATACATTACAAATAGCAACAGTTCCCCCCCCCCCCCCAATTATTCAATTTAAGTGGAGTAAGATTAAGCCAGTACAACATTTATTTGAACACCAGGAAGACAAGAAGAAATACAAATGTTCTCCAGAATGAGGGAAAATACCTTCTGTTGCCGTGAACACTATGAAAATGGTTCTGGATCAATAGCTTGTTTATTGACTGTACGTGTAAATGACATGCACAGAATAAGAGTGGGTTTAGTTTGAATAAACTGATTTTAAAGAGTCCCTCAGCAGGACCTAAAAATGTCCATAATTTGTTAATGAAGCAAATATTTCCCTCACTCCACTAATGAAACCATGTTCTGACTTCAGTATGCATCATAAACTGTTACTTTTAGTCCTGAAACTAAATGGACCAGTTTTGAATTCTTAACCCATTTAACTCAACACTGGGCATGTGTTGGATCCTCTGCAGTTCCAGTATAGGCCCCACAGTGGAGTGGAAGACGCCACACTCAGAATTTTTAACTTGCTCTTGCTCCTTAAACACTGGGTAGGAGAGGAGTGTCGCGCCAAACTCTTACTCTCATTTATCGATTTCTCTTCAGCATTTAACACAGTTCAACCATGTTTTAATCTGCGGGTTTTTAGGCCAGTTTGAGTTAAGTACTAATCTTGCTGTCTGGATTTTAGACTAATGAAGAGTAAACAGGGATTCTATCTGACCAATCTGGTTCACCACAAGGGAGTGCCCTGTCCTCCTTATTGGTTATTCTATATCAGGGATCCTCAAGTCCAGGCCTCGAGGGCCGGTGTCCTGCAGGTTTTAAATGTGTCCCTGATCCAACACACCTGAATCAAATGGCTGAATTACCTTCTCAGTATGCAGTCAAGTTCTCCAGAGTCCTTCTATATGACTATGACTTCTATATTTGACTCAGGTGTGTTGAAGCAGAAACACATCTAAAACCTGCAGGACACCGGCCCTCGAGGCCTGGAGTTAAGGATCCCTGTTCTATACACAAATATCTGTGGGCATGTGTTTGAAAGTCAAACCATTTTACAGTATGCAGATGACACAGTCATTAGCCTTTTACACGGTAAGGAAATCAGACATGAACCTGTTGTTGAGCACTCTGTCAGGTGGTGTAAAGAGTCTCACGTAGTCCTCAATATATCGAAAAACCAAAGACATGATTGTGGATTTCTGGAAAAATCCCAGCATACCTGGAATGCCACAACATTAAGGGTCAAACTGTGGAACGTGTGCAATTTTATAAGTATTCAAGATTGAGTTTCAACACAAATTGTGAAGCAGCGTGCTAAAACAGTCACCGTTTGTGTTGATTGTGGCAACTGTCCACCTGTCACACTGAAAAGTCCGTTATAACGCTTTTTTAATAGAGCGTTTGAGTCCGTTTTCCCTTTTTCTTTGGTGTCATGGTACGGTAACCTGGGGAATTTCAGCTTCCTTGCTCAGGACGGACATTTGTAATCCCTACATGCAGAACGTGTTATAGAAACAGCTTTGTCCCAGCTGTTATTATTCCTCTGAATAAGCTATAGAAAATTGTGCACACATCCATCCATTTATGCATTTATTTATTGGGAATTCATTAATTGTAGTGCTTTTGTCCTATGGTATGATTGATGGCATCTCTAAGATTTATTTTGGTGGTTCCAGCTTCAAAAGGAACTTTGAAACCAACAGTTGGTCAAAAATCAGTGGATCAATGAGTAAATGTCTCATATGTCCTGCTTTTCTTTTTGCACAGGACAGTCAAGCAAATAAATAGTTAATAGCCATTTGTGTAAGTTTACTTTTTACAGTGACAACACACAAATAAGCCAAAATATCAACCCCTCAGCAATATGCTAGACATCAGCACATATCAGAAACTCCAACATCCTTCAATATGTGGCAGAAACACACGAGCAGCAGATTCTGGAAGTCCTTCATATTGTGATTTGGAGGTGCTGCATATTAAACGTGCCTGCAGGTTCCTGTCATGGCTGGCTGGGAGCCCTTCACAAGTCTCACCATTTTAAAGATTCTCAGACTTTGTTATCAACTTAGATCTTTACATCTTCCAGATATCCCAAACCTTGACATTTCCCATGAGGTAAACCTTAACATATTTGTTTCCTTTGCAAGGACTCAATGTTTGGTCTCATCGGTGAACATGTCTGGAGATGAAATGACAGAAAAAGTATCCTGAAAGAGGATCATTCTGCTTAGATATGAGGAAACCAACAAACTTTGTGCACTCTCCAACCTTGATTCAGAAAGAGCACAGGGTTAAGGTAAACTCTAACAGAGCATGCCTTATAGTTGGGTTAAATTGTGGGTGCACACAGAATTTATTTGTAGCTAGACCAAATGCTATTCCTAGAAAAGGAGCTTTGTCCCATTGTATTGGTCAGCACCAGAGCATGACTGCAAATGACAAAGGAACAAAACTAAGCACAGTCTGATAAAAGTAAACAAAATAATTTAACTGAAGAGTTAAAGCTGCATTTCATTTAAGAACCGAGCTGACAGGACAACACACACACTATGAATCAGGCTACATAGAAAGTTCAAGCAAATGAGGTAATAGCCATTCTTTGGTGTCTGAAAATGAGCTGGAATAGATTCAGTATGTTTTTATTTAGCACCTCAGTGTTCCCAGGGTCCTCGCACAAATACTGACTACACCTGTGTCAGTGCAAATATGCAGCATCCTTCACACACACTCAAAAACAAGTGGATCTGTAGAAAACAGTCGCATATTAGATAAAAACAGGCCAAGAGAAAAATGTCCTGTTGACACTGATTAATGACAAAATGAAATTGGTTCTCAAAAAAAACTTCAAATTGAGGTGTTAGGGAGTAATTTTAGGGAAAATACACTTGCTGTTTAAATTGATGGGTCACAGTCATTTTTGGCAGCGTCTCTCTCAGCTCTCTTTAATGGATTTTTTTTTTAAGCAGTGAGTGCAAGATACAAGCCTCTGGCAAATATACACATGCATTTTGATATTTAGAGCCAACATTAGGCAAATAAAGCTAAAATTGCCATTTAAAAAATGCCTGGCATATAACAATAATAAAATGCGTTAATATGAAGTATAAAATGTGTTTTTTGGAAATTGCGTGCTATGGATATATGTTGGTGGTGACATTAAATGAGACTTCAAATTACTTTATAATGATCTTCAGAGCAATTCAACATTACTATAATGGTCAGTGTTTCATTATGCTATAATCTGCTTAGAACAGGAATGGTGGGAAATGTGTTGAAAAGCTGTTTCTCAGTTTTTGGACAAAAGGTTCAAGAAAAATGATCATGTATGCAACTTCTCCACAAAATGACACATAGGGTTTAATATTTTTCCCGAAAATGACATGAATCAAATCCCGGGAAATGACGAGCCATTTCCCGGGAATCCCGGGAAAAAGTTTATTTATTTTTTTATTTTAATTAGGCCTTCTGTAGCCTGTGTCGGCCTTAACCTATTCTGATATTGTAGAGGTAGCTTTCCAGCTATGTCCTGTTATGCCCAGTAGGGGGCAACGTCGGCTTGATTAACGCAATAAAACCTACATCTCGACATTGGAGTGCTCGAGCTATGCGGTGTTGTATCGTTCCTCAACACTCCCTTAACAAATATAATTAGAATATTCCTCCATTGTACATGGAATTATACCAAGATATTTTACAACTGCTGGTGCAAAACAATACGGTTCATCTCCACAGCATTGATAAAGGCTCAGCCACGCTGTCGTGGCGACATCTGTTGCACTATATCTCCACCAGTGGAACGCTGTAATAGTCATTGAAAAGTTAACTACCGTACTACACTATAATATGACATAACACAGGGCCTTGAGTAATGCACCACGACTTGGTCATTGCCATTCTGGCAACAGCAAATTTATAACACCGTGTCTGAGGGTTAAAGTAGGTTCGCTGTGAATCGTCTTTTGAAAAACTGGCCAATCCTTATAGCCTAAAAAATATAAATTTTACTCAACTCCATTTTAAAAGCGAAATATGTTAAAGCAATCTATTTCATGATAATTTCTTCACCCATTAGGCCCGTATCCTAATTCATGATTGTTAGTAAGCGGCTGCAAACGAGGAAAAGAAACACTCGAAGTTAAACAGATATTTCTTTATTGTTCAGGGCAGGCATATTTTATAGGCTATATAATGCAATATAACAATATATAATAATATAAAATTATATAATACAAAATACCTTAGGGTAAACACATTGCCTACGATTTCAACAAATTAAAGAGGAAAAAAGCACAACTGTTTAATACCTCTATTAAAACGCTTGAGATGAAGGCTGAAGCCTTAAACGGAGGCTGAACGTGCCTGAAATGAAGAGTAATGCTTTTCGCATTAAACAAACCCTTCTCTCAATATTTCCTTAAATTTAACATTCTGAAGCTTTCTCTTCTTTCTGAAAGTCAAATCGACGCGCGCGACTTTTTTCCCGGTTTCCCGTCTAACGTTTCCCGGGAAACGGGAAATGGTTCTGATCGCATTTCCCGGGAATCCCGGATCCCGGGATTAAACCCTAATGACACAGCTACTGTTAGCTTACCAGTATATGACCGATATGAAAGACATACCTATACCTGGACTAGTCGTACAAGGCAGGATGGCTCCATGCTTTCATGCTGATTACACCGTTAACACCAAATTTGAACCCTACCATCTGAAAGCTGCAGCAGAAATCGAGACTCGTCAGACCAGGATACATTTTCACCAGTTATGGTGGGATCGTGGGAATTGTCGTCTGTTTCCTGTTCTAAGCTGGCAGAAGAGGTGCTCAGTGTGGTCTTCTGCTGCTGTAGCCCATCTGCTTCAAAGTTGGATGTGCCGTGCGCACTCAGAGATGCTTGTCTGCGTATCTTGATTGTAACTAGTTATTTAAGTTACTGTTGCCTTTCACTTCGCTCTCTGACATCAACAAGGCATTTTCTTCCTGTTCACTGGATATTTTCTCTTTTAGATGATTCTCTGTAAACTCTAGACATTGCTGACAAAATATTTATAATATATTAAAAAAAAAGACTGTTCAGTGTATAAACATTAATTTAATACCTACCATGTTAAAAAAAAAAGAAATTAATTAAAGAGCACTGTAGATGTTTCCTTGAAACCAGTTTAAAAATGTATAAAATCTTTATCAAATATGTGCAACCCAGCTCATTAAATCACTAGTCTGAAACAGCTCAACCTAAAAAAAAAAAAAAATTCCAACCCAAAATGAGGATCTCACCAAAATGATGATGAACACTAGCAGTGAGGGAAAGGGTAAGATTTTAATTTTTTACATTTTAATAAAGCCCCTGGAGTTTAATCCAAAGGAGGGAAGCACATTTACTGTTAACAGTTTACCATCAAAGTTGAAAGAGCCACACAACCCTAAACTGAGGGAAGAAGATTAAATGTTGGTCGGCCTCTGTCCATATAAAGCCCTGTAAGGAATCTGACAACTGAACACCGATGCCGGACTGATTTTTGTTGACATGTGGGGGAATTAGAAGGTACGCGCCAACACTGCATACCTGTCAAGTAAAAACATGAATATGGATTCCAGTGTCTCAATTGGATTAAGCTAAATACACTGTATAGGGTATATCAAATTCAAGACGCACGCGATATTTATTTTTAAATGCAGATGCTGTTACACACTGTTATGTATTTAGCATTAGAAATACATGGTTCAGTGGCACTATTTTGTGTTTAAGTAGAACAGCACCAAGTGTGGCGTATGTGCGCATTGATCTGCTGTGTTCTTCTGCAAATGGCTAATAAAAAGGAAGTCACGCTCCACTGAAGGTTCCATGGTGTCTAAATAGTTATGTCATAAGTGTAGGACATAACAAATTGGCGACGAGATTAAAACGGATCCCTGATGTGCATGAGACGACAGAGAGGGGGAAATCCTTGTGGAAGTGACGAACAAGACAAAAAAAAAAAAGAGAAAAAGCTAACCCTTCGTGTGGATGCTAATACCCCTGCTAGCGAACTGCATAGACAGCGTGAGTAACATCTCTTCTTAAGTGAAGGACACTGATAAAGACACAGAAAATGTCGGGCGGTGTTGGACAAATGGACATATTTGATAACTGCACAGAGGATTGGACAACATATGTAGAGCGAGTGGAACAATACTGTGTGGCTAATAAAGTAGAGAATGAGAGGAAAGTTGCTGTGTTACTGAGTGTGATGGGAGCAAAAACGTATAACTTGTTGCGCAGCCTCATCACACCGGCCAAACCAGCAGCCAAAAGTTTCAAGGAGATCACGGAGGTGCTTCAAAAACATTTCCAACCGAAACCACTGGTCATAGCCGAGCGATTTCGATTCCATAAACGACATCAGCTAAAAACGGAGTCCACATCAGAGTACATCGCAGATCTCCGGCGGCTGTCGGAGCACTGTCAGTTTGGGGAGGGGCTTTCAGATGCACTGAGAGACCGTTTCGTCTGCGGGCTGCACAACGAAAGCATACAGAAACGACTCCTCACAAAAGATAATCTCACGTTGAACCGTGCATTAGAGATCGCCATATCTATGGAGACAGCAGCAAAAGATGCAGGAGAGCTACAGGGAAAATACACAGAACCGCGTTCTGTAAATAAAATGCGCATGCAGCGTAATGATAAGTCACAGACCTGCTACAGATGCGGAAAGAAGTCACATGACGCTGCAAATTGCTGGTTTAAGGATAAAGAATGCCTGCAATGTAACAAAAAGGGGCATATACAGAAAATGTGCAAATCAAAGCAGTATGATAAAAAGAAAAACAAAATGTGGAAAAGAGAAAGGAAGCTGCATGACTTAAATGAAACAGACTCAAATGATTCTCAAGAGGATTTGGCATGTCTTGAGCTGAACACAATACAGGGGAAAGATAATGATGCAATATGGCTCACACCAAAAATACAAGGAGTTAAGTTAAAGATGGAGCTGGATACTGGGTCAGCCCTCTCACTAATCTCATATGAAGATTACAGAGATAAATTTCCCAATCTGAAACTAAAACACACCTCAGTGAAGTTAAAAACATACACAGGTGAAAGAATAACTCCCTTGGGAAAACTGAAAGTGAAAGTGGAATATGAGAAGGATAAGTGCAACCTGGAACTTTATGTTCTGAAAAATGGAGGTGTGCCATTATTTGGGCGTGACTGGTTGAAACACATCCACCTCAACTGGAAAGGAATAAAGTCCATGAGACTAGCACATGGTCTGAGTGCACATCCTGTGGATGAAAGACTGAAACAGACACTCGAGAAGCATGCTCAGGTGTTCAAGGAAGGTATTGGCACTCTGAAAAATATTAAAGCACAGATCATACTGGAGGACAATGCAAAACCCAGATTTCACAAAGCACGTCCTGTACCATATGCCGTACGGCCCAAAGTCGAAGCAGAGCTCCAACACCTGGAAGAGCAAGGAATACTCACCAAGGTGGAATGGTCAGACTGGGCCACACCAATAGTATCAGTGAGCAAGAAGGCAAGTGATAGTGTGCGAATCTGTGGTGATTTTAAGGTTTCAGTGAACCCAGTCCTCCGCATCGATCAGTACCCACTCCCACGAATAGAAGACATATTCACAGCAGTGGCAGGTGGCAAACACTTTTCAAAAATCGACCTTGCTCAAGCTTATCTTCAGATGGAAGTAGAAGAGACATCCAAGAAATATCTAGTGATAAACACTCATAAAGGCCTATATCAGTACAACAGACTGGTCTTTGGTATCGCCAGTGCCCCAGCAGTATGGCAACGCGCTATGGATCAGGTTCTGCAGGGCATTCCAGGAACGCAATGTTTTCTGGATGACATAATCGTCACAGGTGTCGATGAGGAGACTCATTTGGCTAACCTAGCAGCAGTCCTGGCCAGGTTAGAAAAATATGGACTGAGAGCAAACAAAAACAAATGTGAGTTCTTCCAGGATGCCATTGAATATTGTGGCCATAAGATCGACAGGCATGGACTCCACAAAACCAAAGACAAGGTTGACGCAGTCTTGAAGGCACCGGAACCTAAAAATGTGAGCCAACTACGCTCATTCTTGGGCTTAATTAATTATTATCACAAGTTTCTACCGAACCTGTCGACAGTTCTGCACCCCCTGCACTTGCTGCTGCAACAAAATGTCAAATGGAAATGGACAAAAGAATGTGAAGAGGCATTTAATGGTGCCAAGCAGCTCATTACGTCAGAGGAGGTGCTGACGCATTTTGACCCAAACCTACCCCTTCGCCTTGCCTGTGATGCCTCCCCATATGGCATCGGTGCTGTGCTATCTCATAAAATGCCTGATGGATTGGAACGACCAATTGCTTTTGCCTCAAGGTCCCTAAATGCAGCAGAGCGAAACTATGCACAGATCGACAGAGAAGCGCTCAGTCTAGTGTGGGGAGTGAAGAAGTTTAATCAGTATCTATATGGAAGACACTTCACCCTGATTACAGACCACCGACCGCTGGTGTCCATTTTTAACCCTCAGAAAAGCATTCCAACCATGGCTGCAGCACGGTTGCAGCGGTGGGCCTTATTCCTTGGTGCACACACTTACACCATTGAATTTAAAGGGACAAAACTGCATGGGAATGCAGATGGACTGTCACGCCTTCCACAAAGGCAAACCACTGAAGAAACCACTGACCCAGCAACTGTGTTTCACGTGGCACAGATGGAACCTCTACCTGTCACCAGTGCTCAGGTGAAAAGAGAAACAAGCCGAGACACAATCTTATCCAAAGTGTATGATTTTACTGTGAATGGCTGGCCATCCTCCAGTGACACTCAATTATCTGTGTATTCTACCCGCAAAGACCAGCTATCTGTTTGCCAAGGATGTGTCTTGTGGGGAACCCGTGTCATCCTTCCACCCAAACTACGTACAAGGGTACTAGACTCACTACACGATGGACATCTGGGTGTTGTTAAGATGAAGAGTCTTGCTAGGAGCTATGTTTGGTGGCCAGGCATAGACTGTGAAATAGAGAACGTGGCTAAATCCTGCACTGGTTGCCAGCAGACACTGCGCCAGCCTCAACCAGCACCTGTACACACATGGGAGTGGCCATCCACTCCATGGCAACGCATTCATATAGACTATGCTGGACCATTTATGGACCAAATGTTCCTGATTGTGGTTGATGCTCACTCAAAGTGGCCAGAAATTTTTCCTGTGAAGCAAGCAACAGCTGCCAGCACAGTCAGCATCCTTCGATCACTCTTTGCACGCACAGGTTTGCCACAACAGCTTGTAAGTGACAATGGCCGTCAGTTTACTGGAGAGGAGTTTCAGAGTTTCCTCAAGAACAACGGTGTACGACATATGACTTCAGCTCCCCATCATCCAGCAACAAATGGACAAGCTGAACGGTTCATTCAGTCCTTCAAGCGGTCAATGAAAGCCAGCCGATTGGAGGGAAAGCCAATGCAACACAAAATCGACAGCTTCTTATTGGCTTACAGAAACACCACTCATGCAACTACTGGACACACACCTGCAATGCTTTTCATGGGACGAAATCTGAGATCACGTTTGGATCTGTTAAAACCAGACATCCGCAAGAATGTCCAGGGCAAACAATCTTCTTTGGTGGAAACAACAAAGAACCGAACCAGATCATTTGACATTGGACAAAAAGTTCTTGCCAGAGACTATAGAGGCCCAAATCAGAAATGGCAGTCTGGCATGATTCTGTCACAGACTGGACCTCTGACATACAACATTAATGTTGGAGACAACTTAATCTGGCGGCGACATGTTGATCAGATTGTAGATGCAGAAACCCACATGGTTCCAAGGCAACCTGAGAGCACATCCACATCTCAGGATTCAGAAGAGTTTATCTTCGCAACACCTCCTGAGGTTCAGGGTTTAGGTGAAACCACTGATGCCCAAACAGCCGAACCTTCCACACAGAGTACTATGGACTCTGGCCATTCTGGCAGACGTTACCCTGAGAGAAATCGCAGAGCACCTCAGAGACTGAATTTATAGATTTCCAGTTCATTTTATAAGGAAACAGTTAAAATGTTTAGAGTGAACAATCTGCCACTATGTTGTAGATCTCAGAGTAGTTATTATGTTTCTGTTACACTCTCTGGAGCAAATTTATTGGGTTACAGCATTTCCTAGAATATATTTTGGTGCTTGATGTTAATTGTGGTTCATCAAAGCTGGATGGGAGGAACTGTTATGTATTTAGCATTAGAAATACATGGTTCAGTGGCACTATTTTGTGTTTAAGTAGAACAGCACCAAGTGTGGCGTATGTGCGCATTGATCTGCTGTGTTCTTCTGCAAATGGCTAATAAAAAGGAAGTCACGCTCCACTGAAGGTTCCATGGTGTCTAAATAGTTATGTCATAAGTGTAGGACATAACACACACCAATGATAAAATTCTGCTGTTGGCACAGAGAACTGCATTTCAATTGTAGAATATATTTACAGAACTAAAAGTGGTTCAAGTAGAGATCCCTGTGGCACGCCAACATTAATGTACACAATGCTTTGTGTTCTCTTTGTCTCGATTTCTGTTTCTGCTCAAATCTGACCAAGTTGTAAGTTAAGGGTGTCATGATCCACAGCGTTATGTGATGTTAGATTAGCAAAGAAGTCATTTGGTTCCCTGGTCGGTGCAGTTTTTGAGCACTCAGATTTGAACTCAAAGTCGATCTACCTTCATCGACTGTTTCAAACACCGACTGATGACTTTCAATCATGTAATGATTGATTAATGATTAAGTAATGATTAATTTTGATAAATAAGGTAAGGTCTTTTCTGTATAACAGTAACCTTACTTATTATTGATTAGAATATACATATTAGGTCTACCAGGAAGCCATCTTTTCAACAGTTCTTTTTGGGCTGCCTGAAATGGGGTCTAAAGCAAGTAATATTTTAGGAATACAAACTTTATGCAAACAGCTGCTTAAAGTTCTGGCCTAGTCTCCTGTCTTTGTTTTTCCATTACTGACATCCATGTTATTGGCTTTGCAGTGAAAAAACAAAGACAAAAAAACACCAGATTGTGACATAATTAAAATGCATCAAAATCTTTCAGTATTTCAAATTTTAATAAAACTCCTGATTGATGCACTGCACCAAAAATCAATCATTCTAAACAGTCCTGCAGCAAAATATGTTGACAAAAGCTTTGATAGTTGAAAGTATGCCACATTTAAATGCAAATCACACTATACTTAATGAAGAACAGATGGATTACACATTATCTAATGCATTACAAGCTTGTTGATCAAATGAGTGAAGCTGAGTGAACATCAAACAGCGAATCATTCTTGAAGCCAAAGATTATCTGTCAGCACAAATTCCCCCAAATAATCTGATGTAGTCCCCCCCCCCCATCATTGTACGCACAGGAGAAGAAAAAGTCACCTGCCTTCCTCTGAGTTTGAAATGGCTGAAGAGAGCGCATTAAAATAGCCTCCGGGTGGACTGTAATCAAGAGTGAACAGCAAAGGAAAAAATGACCACCTTTGCACATTGAGGCACATCATTGCTGAACTATAACATGTCACACGCAGACCCCTGTCAGCTCGCCACCAGTAATAGCAACATTTCTAAAGAAATTATCATCCTTTGCTCCAATTATGTCAACCCCGAACAACATGTTACTTAACTCTCAAGTGGAGCTCTGCAGAGAGTAGATGAGGTGGCAGGAAATGGAAAACTATCAAGCTGTCAGAATGGATTACACTGACAAAGCACCTGCCTCTTCTGTGGAGCTGGAAAACAGAACCTGAGGCCACAGCCAGCCACTCCATCATGGATACTGATATTTGAGAAAGTCATGAACACAGAATAACTATTGGAAAGGCTACTGAAGACCGAGCTCAGTAAAATCAAAAGGACACTTAGATGTTCAGCTTAATTAGATTTTTTTTTTTTTTTTTTTTGGGGGGGGGGGGGTCATGTTAACAAGCCATTAAAATGTGTAGATTCTCAGTCATCCAGGTCATAGTAGTCTCTGGAGCTTGAAAAAGGCGACTGGACTTCTTTTTGTTTCTTGAAGACGTTTCACCTTTCGGATGAGAGGTGAAACGTCTTCAAGAAACAAAAAGAAGTCCAGTCGCCTTTTTCAAGCTCCAGAGACAAGCCATTAAAATCTGGCTTACATCCACCAAAGTCTTCAAGATCAACTTAATTCATTAGTGAAAGTTGACCAAAAAACATTACAACTTAGAAACTATGATTCTTACAAGCTCGTTATGTGTAGTCAGCATATAGTGTATAAAGATTTAAAATGTCACATTTGACCTCTGACCTCTTCTTCAAGGTCAACAGATAGATCTGAAGGTTAAAGTGATAATGCTATATAGAGCTATTTTTGAAACTGTTTCTCATTGCCACTGTTTGTAATAAAAACAATGATATACAGGGATTATGAATATGCTACTTTGGATCTCTGACCTCAAAGTCAAATAAGGTCAAACTTTTATTAGGCCAAACTTTCATAAAATGTCTTATCTTTTTTTTACCTTATCTTTGCACCCCCCCTTCTGACGTTCTCTGGAATATTAAAAATGTCACATTTGGATTCATCACACCATAAGAACTTGTTGCCACTGATTTTCAGTCACGTTCTTGTGTAATTTGGCATACCTCAGCCTTTTTTCTCCATTTCCCTTACAGGCTTCTTAAGATGCATCTGGCCTTTCAGTTAATAGTTCCTGTGTGCAGTCTTTGCTGGATTTTTTTCCTTTTCTTAAGAACATGACTTTCAGATACTTTTCATCTGATGAGATTTTTAGCCATGCCACTTATTTTGTCCTCCACTTGTCCAGTAATTACATTTTTTAAGAACACACTGGACAAAAATGCTTTAGCTTTTGGCTAATAGCTGATTGGGAATCACCACATGGTGCCAAAATAACATTTTATGTTCAAACTGTTATCTTTGGCACATTTCAGATTCACCAAAAGAAATGGGAATAAATTATGTATTTTGGTGACAGGCTGCTAGTAACAAAGTGTCTAAAGATAAAAATGGGTTATTTGCTATGTTGTCTTGTGTAGACAACACTGGTTCATCCTTTGAGACAGATGCCTTTTTAAGCTTGAATGAGTCATAGGTCAGGATTAAGTGGCTTAAGAAACAAAACAAATACACACAAAAAAAAAAAAAATCAGATCAAACACATTCCTCTGAAAACAGTCAGGTACAAGGACTAGACTGAAAATGAGTCAAAGATCTTCAGAAAGAATTACAACAAAGTCTGTATCCCTGAAAGCAAAAGACACTGCTCAAAAAATGTAAACAATTTTAATCACAGTACAGCATCAAGTCAATTAATACAGAGCTGGTAAGTTATTGAGCTGGTCAGTTAAGTAGCAGAGGTTGTAAATCACTTTCAGCAGCTTTGGTGCTCATGAAATGAACAGGTGCACTAGAGACATTTGACATTTTCATCTTTTCTGACTGGTTTTTCACTTGGCTAGGGTCATTGGAAGCATGGATCATACCTGGACCCAGAGGTTGCACATGTAGTCCAACTCCACCAGGATGGAACAAGAGGGTGGAGGAGATTCCAGGAGACAGGAAGTTAATCTGGCACAGGGCTCTTCAACTCCAGGCCTCGAGAGCCAGTGTCCTGCAGCTTTTAGATGTGTCCCTGATCCAACGCACCTGAATCAAATGGCTGAATTACCTCCTCAGTATGCAGTCAAGTTCTCCAGAGTCCTGCTAATGACTTCTATATTTGACTCAGGTGTGTTGAAGCAGAGACATCTAAAACCTGCAGGACACTGGCTCTCGAGGCCTGGAGTTGAAGACCCCAGCTCTAGCAGAGCTGGACAGGGCTGTAGAAAAAGGTCATTAAACCCATTAGCATGACCGGTATCTGCTCCTTTGTGCAAGGAGGAATAGGATGAGCACTGCCAGAGCTACAAAATGACCTCCAGCAGGTCACTGGTGTGAATGTCTCTGACCAAACTCTAGTGGGCGCTGTGCTCACTGCCCTGCACTGTGGAGCCCGACTGGCATTCGCCACAGAATACCAGGATTGTCAGGTCCACAACTGGCGCCCTGTACTTTTGACAGATCAGAGCAGGTTCACCCTGTGATGCAAAGGATCTGGAGAAGCAGTGGAGAACGTTATGCTGCCTCTAAAATTATTCAGCATGAACGGTTTAGTGGTGGGTCGGTGATGGCCTGGGGAGGCATATCCCAGAAGGGACACACAGACCTCTACAAGCTAGGTACAAGCTGACTGCCATTAAGTATCGGGATGAAATCCTTGGACCCACTGTCAGATCCTACACTGGTGCAGTGGGTCCTGGGTTCCTCCTGGTACACAACAATGGCTGGCCTCATGTGGTGAGTATGCAGACAGTTCTTGGAGGATGAAGGAATTCATAGCACTGACTGGCCCCCATGCTCACCTGACCTAAATCCCGTAGAACACCTCTGGGACATTTTCATGCAGATCTGAAAACTGTGCTTCCAAAGTTCAAACAACATGTCAAATGTTCAACCAAAGGGAAGAACACCCTGGACTGTATGTATTCATCTCCAAAGAGCCTTTCCCCTGCCCCACCTCAGACAGTCAGACCACCTATCACTGTTTTTAACTCCTGTTTACCGTCCTCTTATTAAAAAACACCAGTATACCATCAAAAAGGTCAAAACCTTGTCAGCAGGAGCATCACAACAGCTGCAGGACTGCTTCCAATGCACCTCCTCGAGCCTGTGTGTGGAGACCATCACTGTCAACAAACACATCCGTATGTTTCCAAACAGAAATCCGTGGATGACACGGAAGGTCCAGCAGCTCCTTAGTGAACATGACGCAGCCTACAGCTCTGGAAGCAGAACAGTACAGTGGGACCCAACAAACTAAAAAGAGGCATTAAAACAGCAAAGCAGGAACTTATTGAGGGCATCCAGAACGTCACCAACCACAGGAGCAGCAGAGGGTGGCAAACATGGTGCAGAACATCATCGGTCTACCACTCCCACCACTGGACTTCATTTACTAGTCCCATGTTCACAGCAGAGCTGGAAGGATTATTAAGAACTACAGCCATCCATTCCACCACCTTTTTCAACTGCTACCCTCTGGGAGGCGCTACAGAGCCCTAAAATGCCACATCACCATAATGAGAAGCAGATTTTACCTCTTAGCCATCCACGAACTGAATCAGACCCACTCCACCCACAAACAGCACAATCAGCCTTAACACTCTGGAAATCATGCACCTGACTTACCTTCTTCAGTTTGATAACACTTTTACCATTTATCTTTTTCTTTTTTTTAGGGAACATAAAAATTTCAAATTTCTTTGTTGTGTGCGCATGTATGACTGGTATCAGTTTTAATGAGAAATAGTAAAGGTCCTTGTATGTGGCCATGCAATGACAAAGACATTCATTCATGTTTCGGGTGCACCTCAGACTGTCCAGGAGCTCAGTGATGCCTTGGTCCAGATCTGGGAGGAGATCTACCAGGTCCACCATCCATCTTCTCAGCAGGAGCAAGCCCCAATGTCAGGCATGCAAACAAGCATGTTGGGGCCATAGAAATTAATGAGTACCATTTCAGAGTTGCTGCAATGAAATCTCTGCAAAATGAACTAGCCTGCTGCATCTGTTTTTCCACACTGATTTTCAGGGTGTCTTTGAATTCAGCCCTCTGTAGGTTGATCATTTTCATATCCATCAAATGATGTGGCATCATTTTGTTCCTAACACATTACCCAGTCCATATGGTATAGATATACAGCATGACCCCCACCCCCCACTGAGATCTGATATGTTTTCAAAGTATTCCTTTGATTTATTATAAGCAGTATATATAAAGAAGGTTGGTTCAGGACTTTTGCACAATACTATATTTGAAGATTAGAATCTCCATTAGCGGTTCCATAAAGCAGAACTAGTCTCAAGATAATCTAAGTGTTGATTTCATTCAGACTGGACAAAAGTGGAAGATTATTATTCAATCACCCAACCAACCAACAAACGCTGCGTTCTCTGAAAACGCAGCATCGGACATTATTATATGCACCAATGACTCAGCACTGCTGCACAACGCTCGACACAAACACAAAGAATGTCTGTCGTAAGGCACTGGAAAAAGTTTGAACAAAGAACGTGTTGTCAATAAGTTCTAACTGAAGTGAAATCATTTAGTTTTTGATCACAAGTAAAGTGCGAACAACTAATTCGTTCCATCATTCCATGAAACGAAGGCGATGGTGGTGCATTGGTCATTGTTGTGTATTACTGCAGGTCTTCTCTGAGGATTTTGTTTTTGTACCAACTTCCCCTCATCTTGCCTTTACCATTTTAAACTTTTCCTACATTTCCAGACTAAGTTTTGACATCCACAGTGAACTCAGCAGAATGCAGCCATTTAATGTAAAAGGTAAAGAGCAATATGAACCTCAAAAAAAGAGAGCAACGTCTAATGCTCCACACGCCGCCATGCCCCTTGTGACTGCACAGCATTCGGGTTTATTGGGTATGCTGTCAGTGAAGAAATTGCAGTCTCTTACTCTCTCCACCGTTCCTCCCTGTGTGATTGTTGAGTGTTAATGAAAAACGGTGAGTCCTTCCTCACTTCTGAGGAGCTCAAAAACATTTCCTGTTAGTGGTTTGGAATGTTCATGTGACAAAATGTCAAATTTGTTGTAAAAAAAAAAAAAAAAAAAAAAAATCTGCCCTTTTGAAACATGGTGATAGTAAGAAAAAGGTATGGGGACGACCAGTGTGGCTAATGCTGCTTTTTTCCTTTGGTGGATGTCATCATGCATCAAGGTTATTATAATAATGGGAAAAAGAAATAAAGAAAACCACACTCTCAGACATTTACCTTGGCTGTGACACTGGACAGACACACAATGTGGAATATAAAATGAGATGTTACAGTGGTGGGTCAGACCATTTTTTTTTTTTTTTTTTAAACACAGAGGTGGCAAGGCTGCGACAATCCCCCCCCCACACACACACACAGTGTGGACCAGAAACTAGCAGCTATTTTTTTTATAATTTTGTAGGCCAAATAATTTGTTTTTCTTGTTACTCTTGTTTATGCAAGACGGACAGGATTAGAAATGAGTACATCAGAGGGACAGCTCAGGTTGAGCGGTTTGGAGACAAAGAGACGAGGCTGAGATGGTTTGGACACGTGCAGAGGAGGGATAGTGGATATGCTGGACCAAGGACATTGAATATAGAGCTACCAGGAAGGAGGAAAACTGTGCAAAAGCTGTGTAGTTCATCTGTGGCCAACCTCGTGCTTAAAGAACATTTCCATTACAGACTATTTCCTATGATGCACAGTTACTTAATTTCTCCCAAAAAAAGAAAATAAAATGACATTGCATGCTAAGTTATGGGCTGCCCTACTTTTCCTTAAATCTCTGTCTTGCGGCTTCCTATCATTATACTCTGAACATGAAAGTGAAATCATGCCTTGTACTGCACTGAAATACCTCAAACACAACACACAATTAGGCCTACTCAAAGAACAAAAACAACCACTCACATAACAGCCCTTCGTGAGGCAACAACAATCTCTTCTGACACGACCGAAAATGCTCCAGAGGCCAGCGTTTTGCCATTTTGTGTTTTTGCAGCTTTTAAATGTTATTTGTGATGTGGGGAAACGGCTCGTGCTGTCAGACACCTGGTTTGCAACTAAATATTTTCATGTAAAGACCCCTTACACCGAGTCAGCTGGCCCATTATGTCACAGAGTCATGCCAGAATTCTTTTTGCACAGGTAGGCATGTGTCAGGGTTTACTGTGCACACAGTCAAGACTGCAGACTGCACACAGACAGTGCAGAGACATGTCTGGGCTCCTCTGATGCAGCTAGAGAGTTAAATGGAAACACTTTAAATCTATGAAAGGTTAAAATGATCACCTGCTGTCCTTCATGATTACTCTGAATAATGCAGATAAAATAACAACCCAGACATGCTGTTTTAAAGCCACCCTTTCCATTATAAATGACCATATTAATATGCAATTATGTGAGACTTCACCATTAAAACTAAAAGACTGTCTTTGGGTAAAAATATTTGTTTAGCCAGAAGAACTCTAAAGAACAAATTCTCTTCAGCTGCAGCAACACATGGTACTGTATGGATGGTACACTATATGCTTTTGGAAGCTAGTGCTGTCAATACAAGTAATGAGCCAATGGCATCATGCCGTCCTCTGTGAGATAGAAATGTCCCCTCTGTGAAATCAGCTGCAACATCTCCCAACCAACATCCCAGCAGTACACTGTAATCACAGCCATCATCACTGAAGATCGAGAAAGCTCAATGAGCGAATAACAGCTTTGTAGGATGACAGAGCTAAATGAATGACACCCCCCCCTTTGACCCTTGCTACCCCTGTGATAACACATTGATTCAAGTCCTGCCTGAAAGCATGAGCTAAAACAGACAGATGCTCTATTGCTACTGTAGGCAGAAGACTGTGGATATGAAATTAAAATACTGGTACAGAGCTGTGAAGACCACCACTTTAGATTTAACAGAGCCCAGAATTAACGAATGCATGAAAAATTATACCCGAGAGCCATATGCAAGGGATAAACTGACCAAAACATACGTAATTCCACAGTAAGTTTTAAAATGCTAATAAAAAACAAATAGATTTTGCTGATTAACATTTTTTGCATGTATTAAAATCACAGGCAAAACACACCAGTGCGTTTTAACATCACTGAAGGGTGGAAGGACAACAGGGAGAGTCTGCCAGGGGCCAAACTAAACACCATCCTGGCATATGTGCAGAGGACATTATGGATTACTTCACATTTAATAACATGTCAAAGTCAAAAGAGATTTGTATGAGCCGGAGTCCGAAAAGATAGGCAGAGGCTCAGGCTGCAGCTGATAACACTACAGCAGCCGAGCCAGTGGTCAGCCCTGCTGAGCTAGCTAGAATAAAGTGTTTTTATAGTCGGTGAATGATTTCCCTAACATTTATTAGATGCAGTTATTTACTCGTTTACACTCTGCCCAGCACTGCTTGGATCAGCTGGTTACTGTGTTTCTTTCATTTTCATTTATCAGCCATTATCAAGAGCCAATACTGATGAGGAGGCTTCATGGTTTCAATAATGTGCTGTTATCACTCCCCTTGTGCTAACTAGCAGGCCGGGCCAGACTCCAATTAGGCAGTTAACACATCAAGTAATGGGTTGAGTACTTCACTAGTGACACACTAAACTCTTTCCCCTCTCCAGGTACTGCTCACTCACACCATAAAAACGCCTTATTTCAGATTATCTGAAAAACTATGTACAAAATACATGTTTAGGTGTGATGTCTCTGCACTCTGGACATTTTGCAAATTAGTACATGTGTACTAAAAGTTTTACCTATTGATTTAATCGATAATAATGCAGAGACTTTTACAGTGCATATCCTCAAAGGCTGTTTTTCTTCAAAAATGCCTTTTCCTCCAATAATCTGAGCCACAAATCTCCACTTCAGCAGGACTTGGATTCCTCTTTGTAAAGGTTTACACTGAGGCTTCATGTATCATTCAGTGCCTGATGGAATATTTTAGATCTAGAAACATGTCAGAAATTGACTTTTCTGTTGACTGAATCTTCGGATTCACAGAGTTTTTATATATATATATATATATATATATATATATATATATATATATATATATATATATATATATATATATATATAAATAAAAAAGAAATCCTCGCTGTAAAAACCTTTAAGTCCAACAAATGAAACAAGAGTTTAGAACCTGGATTTGTCCAAAATTCATATTTATAGTATTCACTGTCCTGGAATGGTATGAAAATACACACAGATTTAAATGAAAATGTCTTATTTGCCCCCATTTGGATATTTCAACAGCATTTCTGAAAACTTGTATAACAAACATGTTTAAAATAATTAAAGATCACCAAGAATTCATCATCATGTCAATTAGTTAATTCTTTTTTACCTTCTTCACCTCAAAACAGCAAAAACCCAGATAAAGAGGAAAAGGGAGTAATGGAGGCTTAACTTGTAAGACTTAAAAAAGCATTTTCATTATGCACCTCCAAGACACATCAATAAGAAACTGTTGATAAGGCTCCTCTACCTGCAAACAAGGTCGGTTTGAAGTCTTTTATGAGGCTTCATATTCATTAAAACTCCATTTATTCCTGAGTTTTATGGATGAATAATAAATAAGAAAATGATTGTGTATCAAGCACTTGCAAAACTGAGATGACCTGTAGCTGTTCACTGGTAATGCTTCTGCCAACCTACACCTCTCTTGTTGTTGTTATGCACATGCATTTGGGTGATCTCACATAAATCCCAGCATCCCACTGCCAGACCTTCCCTTTGTAACTGGTCTAAATCAGCCTCAGCGTGTGGGAGTACTGGGTTTTTGTCATTTCATGTGGAATTAACCTTTTTTAGAAAACAAGCTCAGGTGTCGTTTATAAAATTTGAAACTGAAAGAGTTTCAAGGTTCTGGTACGGCTGCATATCGAGGTGCTGCTTCCTGCTTCTTTTCAGCTATTACAAGTCAAAATGTTACATGCACAAGATGTTCATCGTACTAACTGGAATAACGAGAAGGATCTGGCACATTTATCTGTTATTGTCTATCACAGAGCAGCACGGTGGTGCGGTGGTTAGCACCGCTGCCTCTCCTGGGTTCAAATCCACCATCTGGCCGAGGCCTTTCTTTGTGGAGTTTGCATGTTCTCTCCATGCCCGTGTCTCCGGGTACACCAGCTTCCACAGTCCAAATACATGCACTCAGTGGGGTTAGGTTAATTGGTGATTCTGAATTGCCCATAGGTGTGAATGTGAATGCAAATGCAAATGGTTGTCTCTCTGTGTTAGCTCTGCAACAGACTGGCTCTTGCCCTATGGCAGCTGGGACAGGCTCCAGCCTCCATCGCCCCTGCCCCGCAACCCTGAAATGGATAAGCAGAGAGGGGGGGGGGGGGGTGGATGGACGTCTATCACTCAGTGTGATGCCGACAAAGCCTCCCTGAAGATGAGAAGAATCTGATAGTCTAACAATGATGATTTCCCTAATGTACACAAACAGAAGGGAGCAGGGAGGATTTGTCAACATTAGGAGCATTAATAGTCTCAACTGCTGCTAAAGCTAATGGCTTTAATGCCTCAGCAGTATAGAAATTACAAGCTACACTCACTAGCCACTTTATTAGTTACAACCTTACCAGAGTGGACCTCCTTTTGCCTTCAGAACTGCTTTAATTCTTCATTGCACAGATTCAGCAAGGTGCTGGAAACATTCGTCACAGGTTTTAGTCCACATCCACACCACCCCCTCCCCATCTCAACCACATCTATACATGCCTAAATGCACTGAGTTGGTGCCATGTGATTGGCACAGAGCGACTGGTGAGTGTGTATGCTGTGTGCTCATGTGAACACTGCACCCTGGCAGGTCGTGTCTGTAGCTCCAGCTATGCGACTGAACATGGAACTGTGATGGGAACACAAAGGTTTACACTGAGGGTTTGTTCATGTATCATTCAGTGCCTGCTGGAATATTCTAGAAAGAGGCCCAGGTTCAAACCAAAGTTAGAGAGATGCTTTAAAAGAACTGCAGGTTCAAAAGCATGCCCGTCTTTCAAGAACACACAGAAGGTGTTAATCAGTGCAGTCAGTGAGGCTCTCAGATAACAGCATTTTAAACCTTTAGCTTCATTTGAAAGCATCAGCTACCTATAAAAAACTAAAAAGATGGTGGTGCTAAGCGGGAAACAGATCAAACCCAAACCAATCAAGTTTCCATGTGCAACATCAAAAAGGTCTTTCTTACTGTGTTGTTTCCATTTCCATTTAAATGCACACCGCTGTCGAACAGCGGGGAGGACACTCGACTGTGATCTGGCCCCGGAGAACCTGGAAAGACAGAAGAATGATTCATGTTTACAAAAATCTTTTGAAGAATCGCTGAGAAAGATTACCAACTTCACACCTTTAATATTAATATTTGAATTCATCTGGACACAAAGGAGAGTCAGGAATTGCACATAAACCTCAAACAGCACGTCCCAGCTCATAGTCTTAAATTTTAAGGGTTATTATTGACTTTATTCTGCTGCCCTGCCTTCGAGCCATGCAGTGTAGATCACAGGCAGCATCCAGAAGAGATGAATGCTGCTCTTTGATATGATATTAACTTGGCGTTGGAGGACCTGCTTTCTGATTCGGTCACACTTGGTAAAGTGTGGCAAGCGGCTCCTGGCCTTTCCTGCCTGTCACTCGTGCCATGGTACAACAAAGGACGGCTTAGAGAGAACACGACTCGAACCTTTTCACTCTCAGACAACAAAAAACACACAATTCACGGGGCCAAACAGCCTCCAGCAGAAATCCTGAGCATCTCTGCACTGCAGCCTTCCTATGAATGCTAACTTACCCACATGATGTGAAGGCTGCATTTCTCAGAGCACTCACACTTTGAATTTGGGAGAATGTGGCAGTTTATCAAGCTATAAATATTCATGCATGCCTGTTAGTATTAATTATTTTCCTACATCTGTGTGCTCTTCATAATTAGATAAATTGTACAAAGTGATTGTTGTGTTTACTGTGGGGACTGAAATCATTTGTATTGCATGGGTTTCATTCATTCATTCATTCTTTCTGCTTACAGCTAATTCATAGGAGAACAATTATTAGTGGCTCAGCAATGTGAGTGTTTGCTGCAAACACACAACTGTCAACATCTAAGGGCCCAGACGCAATGCAGGAAGTTACAAACTGTGGCCCTAATGCATTAGCTGCGTTTACTACATTTGAGATAAGTTTATTTGTGAGAGTTAGGAGATAAAAATCTGTACCAGTCTCTTATCTGTGCCTTTAATACGAGCCAAGAGTCTCGTTAAGTTTGGTTTAAGTCAGGATTAAAAACAGCAAAAGCACAAAAATCAGGAAATCAGTCATGAAGTAGCTCATCCGGCTCACAGTCCATCACAATTTAGATGTTATTGGCTACAAAATGACAAACGTGACCTTAACCTTGAGCACAGTCTGGGTGACGACACATTAAGTGATCAATGTGTGCAACACTGGACAAAAAGGGCATGAATCCGGAAAGATCCGGAATGATCCAACTTTATGGATCTGCCACGTATCCATAATATTTCTGGAGAGAATACGGGAAGATCTGATCTGTCACAGACCTTTAAAATGGATATTATCCGGGTATTATATGGATATGGAACAGATGTCTGTTTACAGAGAAATCTCAAAATGTGTCCATCAAAGATCCGGTGCGCATTCATCGGGATACTGTCCGTATCTGTGACGCACACAGGGGTATCATAGCTCGGGCAGTACCGTATTTTAGGGCTGTTATTCCAGTGTGATTAAAGGAGGAGAGATTCTTGTGAATTGTGGATGGATGGCATGAGCTCACTGACCCTTACTGATGTGCATATGCAGAACCTGTACCGCAGGTCTACTTGTGGTATAACTTTACTCACCAACCACTCGGCATTTGCCAAAAATCCAGTCTCAGAACCACTGGTTGCCATCTGAGGACAGCTCAGGTTGGGGTTTTATTAGCTTTTTACTCTTACACCCGAGGACCGCCAAAATAAGTAAGAAGCAAAGCCCGGATTTGACAAAAGGTCACAAAATCCAACTACCAGCAACTTTAAACACAAAATACATACAGCAAATGGAAACAACAGTTCGTAGGGCTCATACGGCAAACTCAGCCGACCGTTACGCCCAGACAGCGTGGCAGCGATGTTTTCATCCAATTCTGGGCAAGAAAGTAAATTAGCCCTGAAATATCAGATCACCATTTTAAAATAAGACTAAACTCCAGCTGCTGAAGTAAATGCTGAATATGGTTGAGAGCTAGCAAGCCTACCTTCAGAAAAGTGTTTATTTATTTTGTCTGTTAAAAAAATACACATACACAGTTTTTACTACAAGCATCGATATTTCAATTTTAAATGTGATGACAGCTGAGTTGGAGCAAAGGACAGACAAAAATAATTTTCTCCTATAAAAACATCCATCAAATTTTCCTTGAACCCAAATGAATGTTATCACATTTTTTTTCTTCAATAGTCCAAAACGTAAAGACGTTCATTGTTAGGACAAAGACAAGCACGTGTTTATCATATCTGAAGCTTCCAGTTGTCATAATTTTAGGATTTTTGCACAGAACAAAAACTGACCATTTCTCCTGTTTTATACAGTGGATAAAGCTGGATTTTTTTTAGTAAGCACAGGAAGTATAAAACGAGCCAAATGTGTAGATTTATGATCACTGACAAAAGCTCTGCAGGCCTGTTTTTCCCTTCATGAACCATCTACCATGGGCACAACACAGCTGATGGCTGCAGATGTGGAAAAAGTAATTAAAAATTTTAAAAATTAAAACCATTATTTTGTTTACTGAATCATTCAGAGTTATTACATTATTAGTTCATTTGACTTATGATGCATTTAGGACATTTTAATTATTTTGTGGATCCCAGAGTGAATATTTACTCTCTGTAGTAACTAACAAGGATTCAAACAAACATACAATGAATTCAGTTTTGTTCTATAATGATGAAAATAGTAAAAATAAAAGTAAACATTACCGCAATACTACAATAATCCTACAATATGCAATAGGGTGGGAAACTAAAATACTGCCAGTCATTTCTCTCAGACTGATAGAAGTCAGACATGTTTTCTGGAGCCATTTAATCACCCACCTCCACTCTGCAATACTTTATCATACACTTAATATAAACAATGATCCCCTAAACTCCCATATTTATAGTTTATTTTTTACCTCAACACTTGGCTCACGTTGTCTTCTTCTCTGCCATCATTTTCTCACCCACACCTCTCACCTTCATCCTGCACTCCACACCTTTTTATCGGCTCCACATGGATGATTTTACCGTCTTCATCTTTTCAAGCTGCTGAAGGTAAGTGCGGCTCTGGGTGTTTCTGACATTACTGCTCGCCTCAGGCCACCGAGCATGACAATTTATTACTCTGAAATGAATGCTGATCTATTGAACGGGTTTAAAGCGTTGAATTGAGCAAAAAAAAGAATTTCCCATAAAAGCGGTTCGCTTCTCATTTGCTAAGAATGCTCAGCGAAATGAAGTTTATAGGTGGTTTAACCGGTGTCGATCAGTGCACGCTTACCTAGAGGCAGTTTTAGAAATGATGGAACTTCTCGCAGGTAGCGAACGGTGATGGTGACCTCATCTCCTGCAGTACGCAGGAGGTGAACCTGGCAGGAGCGGGAGAGATTGATATAGATAGCAAGGAGAGGGAGAGAGATCCTGAGTGATACAGTGAGATAAAACTTAATCTCATATAAATGAAACAAGCCACATTCATGTCAAGCTGTACGCTGCCTGAGCAAATGAAATGTAACAGGAGATGAGTGAAGAATATTAAATCAGAAGTTAAAGCCCGGCTGAAGCGGTTCCACTCGAATCATAAAAAGGCAGATTTTAAAGGCCGGCATTTCACTCATGACAGGCGGAGCCAAAGTGACAGCTGACACCACAACGTAATTATGCTCCTAATGTCTCACTGACTGATGTGTAAGTGACATATGTCCACAAAGATGCAAAAGCATATGTGAAAATGATTAAATCTGTCCATTTCTTCCATGCATCTTATGGGGGGAGAAAAAAAATTAAAAAATGCAAGCAAATGAGACTCGTGAAAGAAACGTGCAAGGTCACTTCTGCACAGCCTCAATGCATATCTGCCATCAGATCCCCTGCCATCCTCTCCAGCATCATGTGGTAGCCCTTGTTACTTGAGCCCAGGCATCTGTCAGTGCTGACAGTGTGACAGGCTGCTATTAAATGTGCTCGATTTTGTTCTGAAGAGAAACTGCTCATTATGTGTTTTGACGCTCTGGAGGTGAATGTAGCGAACAGCTGTATGAAGCTGCACGAGGAAAAAGAGATGACAGGCGGGGAGAGTGTGCGCATGTGTGGGTGAGATGGTCGCAAACAAAAGGGAATATTTAACAAAAGGGAGGCTATTAGAGAGGGAAACTGATCAAAATTGAAAAATAGTGAATGTAGGGGGAAAAAAGACGAAGAAAAAAAAACAAATATTGGGACCCTCACTTCCAGTGCCGCCTTTGAAAATAATCGACTCTTTTTCAGGCTTTTCAATTTGTCACAGAGTAAACGAAAAGAAAAACAGCCTCCTGCCAAGATGACAACTCAGATTGTTCAGGCACACCTCCGTGTTGATAACCAGTGGGATTTGGTGCTAGACCTGGAGGAAGGATGGAAGAGTAATGGGCAGATGGAGCAGGGTATTGACTTTGTGCAAGAGTCAAGTACAAAAATACTCACAACTTCCTCGTGAGTACAATGCTCTACATTAATGCCATTGACCTAAAGAAAGCAACAGAGAAAAGCACAAAGAAACATTTAGTGGAAAGTAAGATAATTTAGCACTCAGATGGTGGTAGGCAGTTGAGTCACCTCAGTGAATTTCTGAAAAGGCCTATTGGGTGCAGAACTGGGGCCCCTGGACTGAAGTGATTAACATTTATTTATGAAGATATGACAGACTACACAAATGCATGTAACAGCCAATAAAAAGAAAAAAAAAAATACAGCTACAAAAAGAAGCAAAAATTCCATTTAGTGCATCCATAAGTCCAAGTTAACAGATCATTAACTCACCAGCCAGACCCCTTTTCACCTTCACAGCTGCTTTATGTTTTAGTGGCACAGATTCAACAAGGTGCAGCAAACATTCCCGTTCCTCTGCAGCCCAAAGGTGCTCTGTGGGACTGAGACCTGGTGACTGCAGAGGCCATTTGAGTGCAGTGAAACTCATTGTCATGTTCAGGAAATCAGTTTGAGATGATCTGTGCTTTGTGACGGGACGTGCTATCCTGCTGGAAGCAGCCATCAGAAGATGGGTACACTGAGGTCATACAGGGATGGACCTGGTCAGCAGCAGTTCTCAGACAGGCTGTGGTGTTTAAATGATGCTCAAATGGTACCAACAGCCCCAAATTATGCCAAGGAATTATTGGGTTTTTACAGTCTTCTGTTGTCCAATTTTGGTGACTCCCTGCAAAAGTAGCCTCAGTTTCCTGTTTTCAGCTTGCAAGAGTGGCACCTGGTGTGGTTTTCTGCTGCCACAGCCCAGCTCAGTTTCAGATCACTCTCTGTAAACCCCAGAGATGGCTGTGTGGGGGAAAATCCCAGTAAATCAGCACTTTCTGAAATACTCAGAGCAGCCTCTCTGGCACCATCAATCATGCCACGTTCACTTAAAATCACCTTTCTTCCCCCTGCTGATGCTCAGTTTGAACATCAGCAGGGCTAGATGCCTAAATGCACAGAGATGCTACCATATAATTGGCTGATTAGAGGTTTGCATTAACAGGTAGCTGAACAGGTGTACCTAACAAAGTGGCCGGTGAGTATATGCTTGGTTAACCCCAAAATATTATGCCTCAGGCTACACAGAGGAACTGCATTTAAAAGATAAAAAAAATTATCTTTTAATGAATAAAACCTGTACGCTACAAGCTGGTTCTGCCATGACAAACTTTGTAGGGCTGCAGACTCAGAGTGGGGTCATGTCAATAATCCAATAAAAAAAAAAAAAAAAAAAATTTGGCTTCATGATTTATTAGTCAAAAATCCTTCCAGTCTGAACCCCCCCCCCCCCCCCCCCCCTTCCCCCATTTTAAAAGTTTAGAAACCAGCCCCTAATTTGCAAATAAATATGAAACAGTGGTGAGAGATGGAAGCAGTGGCAATTCTATTCATATTATAACTCAATCATTTTCAATATGAATGGTAATATTTGCCCATTGAACCTACTTGATATTCTAGATAAAAAGCACATCCAGCAAACCTACCAGACAGATTTAAATTAACTTATTAAAAAGATTAAATTAATATCACTACTAAACACTAGACACTAATTACTACTTATAGAATAACAATCGTATCAGCTAATTATTCATTGGTGAATTTTTAATAATTAGCCACAGACAGAGAGTGAGATGTTTGTTTAGCTAAACTGAAATGATTCATGTCCTGCAGCAATAAAATGTTTGATTTTTAAAAATAAATAAAGTTTGTGGTCAGACAGTGAATGAGTCATTTGAATAACACCATGCTGTTCAAAATATTCGCCTATCACTCACTCAAATCAATAACACTGTTAAAATATGAGAGCAGTTAAGATGCAAAGAGCCGCCCCTCTGGGCTGCGACCAGAACCAACACCCAAGCAAATAAATCAGAGTGACGCACTGACCTGCAGCACCGCGTCCCCGACGAACAGCTTCCCCGTCTGATCGGCTGAGGAGCGTCGGTCGTCAAGTGTCAGAGGTTAATGAAAACATTACAAAATAATTGCTCATTTCATACGCGCTAATGTGGTGGAAATGGCAATCAGTGTCCCCCCCATCTGTCTAATCTCGGGCAACATCCTACAGCTCGCAGAAAGAACACAGGAAGGCATGAAATTCGAAACTAATCAGGAAATAAACTCATTTGCAGCAGCACAGGAGGAAACAATGAAAGCTGCGCAGGGAAAAGATTTGTAAAGCTGTGTGGAGAGGGCTCTTAACGTCCTCGGGATATCAAGACACCATTTTCTCGTATCAGAAAAAGTATTAAAAGCGTGTGGGCAAAAAGAAAAATTACTGGGAAATGATTCACAGACATGACGCTCTAATATGGCTCCATGCAGGGATACTTGGAGGTCATCAATTCTTAAAATTTAACTGACAGACATGATTGAAGTATTTTCCATCTAGTTAGCAGCATGATCATATTACTCTTCCAATCTGGTGATGGTTTACTTCTCCACAGCACTTCACGCTCACTTATCATCAATTAACTGCCCTATTGGACTGATGAGCTGTTGCGTGAGATCACAACAGCTCATCTTTTACTTTGTGCCTCACAGCAGGTGCACATAAATGAACAAAAATGTGTTTTCTTTCTGAGAGTTAGAAGAGAGGACTGAACCAAAAGGCAAAAACTTCACGTCAAGCTGCCTTTAAAACATACGTAAAAGCATCAAAGAGCAGACGTGTGCGTTTTTAAGGGGTGTTTTGTGCAGCTGGGTGCAGTGAATGGGGACAATATGGTTTCCAGGACAGGGTCATTTGGTTAAAAAAAATATATATATTATAAAGACATAAATTAGTGTTTTCAGAACACATGGAGCCAAAAAGGGTCACTGAATGAATAAAAAAAAAAAAATACAAATCCTCCAAACAAAAAGGTAACAAAAACAATTATCGAAAACAATCCAATAATTATTCACACCAGTAACATGTACGGACCTGCATTTCTGCCTCTCACCGCCTCCATTTTCACACCGTTACAGAAATCCACAAACAAAAGAGAAGCAACAACCGTGATCACCTCATCTCTGTTTCGCTCTCACAGCACAGCAGGCCACAGGTCTGAAACATCAGCTACAAAATAGCTGCGTCCATATCGGCCAATAATTTTGCTGCTTTTGTCATTTCCCTGACAGAATCATACTGTGTGTGTGTGTGTGTTTGGGGGGGGCAGGAGGTTAACTTAAGCCCTCACTGCCTGCTTTGATGCACTCCTGTCATAGACTGTATATAAAATTTGGATGCAGTAAATCTGCACGGCCTAGAAGCTGTTTGCAAATAGAAGCCAGGTTTTATAATCTATGGGAAAAATGATCAATGAGGATTTTCCTAATGAGGTTATTGTCTGAGCTAGTATCAAGTCATCTTCAATACAACGCCACGTTCACTCTAACAGTCACGGTCCGATTGAGAGTCATTTAGAAAATACAGCAGGGCATGCTTGAGGCTGCCTTGTGATTGACAAGGTGCTAGTGTATGAGCATCAAGTGTACTCTGCTTCTGAGTCAGATCCACACATCACCTGTGGCCTTCTGTTTGGGGGCGGGGGGGGGGGGGGGGGGGGGGGGGGGGGGGGGGGGGGGGGTACAAGCTCAAAGCTTCAAAAACAATGACTCACATGTCCGTCTTTTATATACAGTCTATGCACCACATGCAAACACTGCACACAATCTTTGTGTTACAAACAAACAAACAAAAAAAAAAAAAAAGCACTGATAAATGGAGTCAGTGTTGGAGCTTAAACTGCCAGATTTTCCATAAGCTCAGTTTATGCATCCTGTGCAGTTATGCATGTTCTGTAGCGTATCCTGTTAAATATCTGGGTATTGCACATTTTTTGTTTCAAGTTTTTGTGTGAAAACATGCATGTTGATAAATTAATACTCATGCCGTGCAGCCAGTTCTATAATCAGATCAGGGTACTGTCCTCTCACATGTGTCACAGCAGGAAATACTTCCCTTCAGGCACTTTTGCACTATTGTTAACATGTACAGTGTGGTTTAGGCCTGGGAGATGTCTGAAAAACATCCCACACACTTTGTACCAGAGCGGTGGCAGTCAGAGCATTTTTTTTTTTCCATGCACCTCTTGTGGGTAAACACTAAAAAAAGTTCATCACTGCATTGCATGTGTGAAAACGGCTGAAGTCACACATTACATGCGTTGACTAACCTGATTTCACACTAACGGCTAGGCCAGGCTAAACAATAACCTTCGGCATTGACGTCAGTCTTCTCTTCCTCAGAGCAAAGAAACAAACTTTGATTCTTTTAAAAATCAGGCACAAATTTGCCGTCCCAAATATCCCGTTTTGTCACAATTGTTACCATTTTCTCCTAAAATGTTTTCTTGTCTGCTCACTCAGGATTTGCTCCTTTGATAAATGTGACCATGTGACTTGTTTTTAATAGAAGACGGGAATCAAACCACATTATGAGAAATATAATCTCTGCTGCTTCTATTTTTACCCACTTTTCATCATAATATTCACCTTTAACATGTCCATAATCAGTTTGAACAGTGAAACTTCAGAGTGCATTGAAAACCATTTCCAAAGCCACATTAAAAGCAGTGAGATGAAATAGTTTCTTACCTACTTGATCTTTAAAAATCTTTGAAATAACCACTGGCACGTTGTGCTCGGCACCTCCCTGAAAAGCAGGAGAGAAAGATGAGGATAAACATTTCTAAGTACGGGTGGTAAAACTGCTTTCTCAAACAGCCATCTCTGCCATCCAAAGCCTTTCATTTCCACTGTAGTCTCAAAACTTATCTGCTTACTTTGATGCTTAAGCCCAGACTGCCAGTCGCTTGTCTTCGCAGTACAACAGTTCTGTGCTTTAGAAAGTGGGAATTTCTTATTGGCAAAAGGATATTGTGAACATTGTAAAGTATTCTGGAGTTATGCGGCATGAATCACAAAGCAAGCCTGGAGGCCTCGGGTGCACTTACATTTACTTGGGATTCACTTCCACTCGTGCAAACCACATCCAGCTTCTGTATGGTTAATACCTCTTTGGTCAGTTTCAGGCAGACATCATAGGTATTGTTGGTCTCCTCATTGTACAGCAAAGCAATTCCAGATTTTGTCTGTTGGAATCGAGAAGAACATTGACATTTTGCCAAGCCGAGCAATTACGTAGACAATGAACATTTTAATCCTCTTTTCTCAACGTGTCATTTGTGCATCCCGTTCTACTGGTCTGGTTTTGGGTTAATGGGTTTTGCCTGACATTGTGAAACCTTTGTGTAAGGATTTTGGTCTTTCAAATCAGCGTCTTTAGCTTACAAAACAAGAAATACACAAAAGTTCAGGCGGTTGTGCCAGCAAGTTTAACTTTGAGGACAGACGTGACAACAGTCAGCCAGATCAAAGCAGCGCAGACGTTCCACTTCACACGCTTTCTTTGTAGATGAAGAATCTTCAGACACCTGAAAACCGAATGCAGTGCAGCTCAGATTTAAAGCTTTACTCTTTCACAAACACAAACTGAAATTAATTTTAGATTTCTACATCTTTAAACACCCTTTGATTAGTGAGAGGCTGTCAGCCCACAGGTCAAACGACAGGACTGACAAACCTTATTTAACTCTTATGACAGGATGCTAGCTGCCCCCCCCCAATGGGTGCCACTTTGGTTTAGCCCTAACATACCTATATATGGAAATTAGCACTACCAATATACAGCTGGGTATAAGACAGTCATCAAAAGGTATTCAAAAGACAGAAATTTTGACCCAACGATGGCGCTGAAATATCAAAGTATTAAGTGTGTTGTTAAGAGTGCACAGAATTTCACAGCAATAAAAAGTTGCCACTAAAAGAAAATTTAGGACATTGTAAAAATCACCAGCTCTGTCCACAAAAGCCTCGTCCAATTCTGCACCGATCCTTCCTTCACTGGTTTGACTGGTGGAGGCATTAAAATAACATTTAAGGAATCAACTGATATCCGGCAAACATGAAACCCTGACGTCATCTCAGAGGTCAAAACTGGTCGCAGCATGAATGCAAAAGCTGAACTGCAGGCAGATGTTTGGATGCAGATGAAACGTCTCTCACAAAGTCAGAAATATTGATCAGATTATTACAACGAAGGAACTGAAAGCACATGAGATGGCCACATGACCACAAATCCTCTAATGGAAGCAACACTGTTAAACCATTTACATTTATGTGCATCTCAGTCCTGCTTCATTTGTTGCACGGGGAACTTATGTTCATTACAGGACATGTTACAGTGACCTCCTGTCTTACCCGATTTATAAACCCTGTGATGCAAATGTTTGCATCCCCGAACTGGTCTAGAGGTAAGGAGAGTAACAAATACAAGATGGAGAAACATGAGGCTAATGATTTATTGCCAGCATGTTAAAAAGGAAGCATAAATTATCTTCAGGGAGAGTCGAGGCCAACCCAACACACACACATACACACAAACACACACACAAAACAAAAACAGCCCCAACACAAATCAAAACCCCATCAACTACCTAAGTTAGCCAAAAGAAATGTTACAGTCCTCCACCTGAACTCTCCAACAAACCAGTGAAAACCAGGAGAAAAAGGTGATTTCAGAAGCTCTCCTCTACAAGTTTCCTCTGCACAATGTAACAAGACAATGAAACAAAGAGAAATCAATCAAGGGTAACAATGAATGATACTTTATTGATCCCACAATGGGGAAATTATAGTTAACAGAACACCCATCCAAGAAAAGAAACAACCAGACAAATATAGGGAGATAATAGAAGCATAAACAGACTAATAAGGTCCACTCAGAGCTTTATCCTGATTTTATGGCAGTAGGTGGTTCGATTTCAGCTTTGGACCCAAAACTAATACTTAAAGAATCCAAGTATCCAAAACACACAGTAACTGAGATTAATGGAAAACCAAATTTCAGTGTTTTAACGTGTTTGCATGCTGATGCCAGAGTTCAGCTGAAAGCAATTTGGTGCCTGTGCATGTAAACTCAAGTCAACAGTAAATAAGCTTAGCTGTACACACACTCTGGGGCTGGATGTGCATTTTATATTGACCTATAAAAATAGCTGCATCAGTCTATTTAACGTGAGTTCTGAAAATGGTAAACTAGGGAATTATATTGGGCTATCACATTAAATGCTTGAGTACAGTAAGCATTACCTGCAGTGACTCATTTTTCAAATAAGCTCAGCTACTTTGCATCTTTCAATAGACACCGAGGGAGCTCTTGAATACCCCCAAGTTTCACTAACAGGAGAAGGGTTATAATCACAGGGCATCTCTTTTACTAGGCTCAACATAACATAAAGCTCAGTGCAGGGAAGTTCTTACTCTACACACATTAGAAGTATTAGGATGGGTGTCCAGTCATGGTGAGTAGTGGAGAATTAACCTAGCGTGTTTTTCATCCAAACAAGCGAGGGGGAGAAAAAAAAAAAAAAATCCCCAGAGAAGGGCTCAGATAGCATTATGTTCTAATGAAAGCTGCATCAATCTGCATCGCTTTGAAAATGCTAACACAGGGGTGAAATGCATCGTTTCTACAGGTCTAGTCATAATACTTCTGCAATGCAAAACATCATATAGACAAGCAATTACGTCCCCTCTAAAGCCCTCTCTCCACGTTTGAAAAGGCTGAATTGATGGAGTGAGTTACATCATTTCCCAAGGCTTCATCACAATCCCACCAAGAGTCAATAGGATTGATGGATGATCTGGCATATAAACAAATGGAAAAAAAAAAAAAGTCTACATTTGATGAAAAAACGATTGCCAGTTCAGTTGAATGACTGGACTAAAGAGCTTACTACACACAGAAGGCAAACAGCAGTAACAGGAACACAATAAAAGTGCAGTTTAGAGCATCTGTCGAGATTTTACTACACTCGGACTAAATGTTTAAGGCTTCACAAATTAGGAATTTGTGACATTTCTGCTTCATTTCAGTTATTGTGTCCAGCACTTCTTTCCACTTGATGCTTGAGGTTTTACCCTCTGGTTTCCCTTTTTGTTGGAAGTGTCAGCAAATGCCACCCACATCAGTGATGATTACAAGCAGAGCCCTGTGAAGAGTGCCTTTAAATCAGCACCTTATTTTTAGTGCCCCAGTCCTCTGTGACTTTGTTCCATTAAAGAGTGAAAAAGACAAATTAAGTTCAAGATAGAGAAAAAAAAAAATAAAAAATACTATAGTGCTTTGTGGCTGTATTGTTTTGCTGGTAATTTCCAAATTCCTGTAGAGTAGCAGAAGATTCACCTTTTCATAGATGATGTGCTCTTAAGTGATCAAAGTGGGTGAAAAAGGTCACCATCACTGTGTGAGTGAGGTCAACCAATTCTCTGCTGAGAGACTCGAGGATGAAGGTCGAGCTCAGTGGCCACTAAGGAAGGCAGAATATAAATTAAGGCTTTGTGGAAATACGTGGCTGCTGCAGCAGGAGAGCAGTCGCTACATTCAAAAGGACACAAACACAGTCTAAATGTTTAAAGCACACAGCAGAACAAGTCAGTGTGCTGCATGAAATAACAAAAGGAAACCAGTTTCACCTCTTGCTACCTTCTACTTTGTCACTGCCCGCCCTCTCAGGCAGCTCCCTTTGTGCAGCCCTTGTTTCTTGTCAAATGACAGCGCTGTTAAACTCTAAATAATAACACCCTGTAATAAACTGACAAAAAAAAAAAAAATGCATTTGGTCTTGTCAGCTGCAAATCACACATGACATTCAAACATAAACAAGTTCAACTCCATAAACTTTACATAATTATTTTTGAGCAGGTTGACTTCAAACACCTTTGTTCCTACTAAAGTTTGTATTTTGCTAATGACATTACAGAAATGATGAAAAACTAGTTATTGTGAGTGTTAATACAAATGTAAACCGTTATTCATTTTGAAAGGGGCCGCCTTTGCAGCAGTGTGCTGCTGAGCCAGGAGTCCAGCTACACCACAGAAGAAAGTGAAGCATCAACCAGACAAGAACCAACACGGAGCCTCATTCACGCACCTTTCTGCAAGCACAGGTTTGTGCATAAAACTGTGTGCATGAAAGTGTCCACACACAGAAGGTGATTTATTAAAAGATCACGCATAAATTTAGAAGCACCTCTGATCAAGTGGCAGATGTCCCTTGTAGAAAGAGTGGAAACTGAGATGTGCAGAAGGAGCTCTCTAAATCTAAATGTTGAGACCTCCACACAGGTGCTAACCAAAAAAATAAGTACAGTCCACAAGTTAGAGATTTAGGTCCACTGAACTAAAAAATGTGCATGCCACTCAAATAAAGCAGACCATGGCTGAGTTTGCCTCAGTGGAAAACAAGGACGCACGGATTGTGGAGTTCCAAGCAGACACTCATACCAATGAATCTAAACTTGGCCCATCGCCAATACAAATACCGATTCTTTCCTCAAGTGTCCTCAAATTCCAAAATCTCAAACTATCTTTGAGCCCGACAGATTCCATCAGACAGTGCCATTGGTAAAAGTCGTATCAGTCAACAAGGACAATACGGTATCTGCAGATGGGGACGTTCAGCTGATATATCAGTGCAAACAGAGCAGCATTGAGTGTGTAATTGTGTGGAAACTTCAGGAACAGTAAATAAAGGAGTTTAATGCTGAACACATGCAGCTGCGTGTGCAAGGTTCAAAACACATTCATGTGGTAAATACCAATTTCCTTGCATTTTAGAAATATTTCTACGCGCAATTTATGAAACAGTGGCCAAGAACTGGAACCGCTTCAACTGCAGATGCAGGCATACATGCAAATGCCTCAGAGTCGAGACTTCAGGCATCATTGTCTAAATTAATAGTTATAGCTCCAGGAAACGACTGCCCAATCAATGTATGCTAATTGTCTTCTAAACATTGTGTGTGAATGCACTGCCCTGCTTCTCAGATGAACTGAAATTAAATTTAGTGGAGGCATCATTATCTATTTTAGCACTGGTGTTTCCTCTGACTTGTTTACTAAATGATAGAGACAGACACATTCATACATACACGTGTACACACAGACACACTTTCCTTATGAATTTATGGGCTTAATAGTTAGTTTCAAATTATATTAAATAAACATTGTTAATTTAGTAAATGATCATTATTGGAAACAGGAATTGGGATTATGCGAGCTTGCTGGAATGGAGGTGGAAAAGTACTCAAAGATTAAAGCAGAGACATCATTTCCACAAACACACTGCTGAACAGAAAAGTGCACAAAGGTTGCACTGTTGTTACAAGTTGTATTTTCATATCCTCAGAGTCTTGTTGCTGTAAATGCTAAATGCAAATAGGCTGGGTGATTGTAATGCTACATAGTTCTGGTGCTAAAAAAATAACTGGTGGGTTTTACTAAACGAGCTACTTAATTGGATTGACAGGCTGATCTTAAGGGTGAATTCTCCTTTTAAAGCCATAAAAAAAATAAACTTTTTTAAGTCTGATGGTGGGTGTTTTGGATTCCTATGATGAACATGGCTTAACTGGATTTTAAAGTATTTAGTGATGGGGCCTTTTTTCCTAAGTATAGGTAAATAAGTAGGAAGCAGCTTGTTCACGTGTGACTGTGTGCAGGTTTTCGGGACCGTGGATGTGCAGTTCAGACCATCAGTTTTTAGAATGCTCCAAGCCAATGAATTTGAATTTTAAAAGTGTGTGTCATATGAAGCATGCAAAAGTTTGCCCATACTGTCCATTATGGTTATTGTGGTACTGCTATGTCACCTCATCACAGTTGTGTAGTTTGAAAATGATAGAGCATAAAAGGGAAACAGCCCTGTGGGACACCTGTACACAAAACAATCTCGTAAGACTCCAAAAGCTGCTTGCATTTCTCTTTAGGCAGTCTCTCAGAAAGTCCTTAATCCGGAAAAAGAAAACTACTTTCAACATTCATATCACACAGGCTTTGCAAACCCACATTTCTTTGCAGTATATTCAAAGCTGAATTGAGTTAAAATCTTGTGACAGCATATCATATTCATCGTGCTGACTGTGGTCAAATTGTGTCCTCTTTCCCCTTTGAAATAAAAACAGAGAGTGAGGCAGACATCTAATACAGTCCAGTACAACGGCCCTGCAAATGCAGCCTGTGCTTGTGATTTATTTTTTGGTGCTTTGGTAAGATTGTTAGGGAGGTTTGGTAATCTTAGAGGCTTTAGCTGTTTGCAATAGGTAAATGAATTATGTTTTCAAAATCTGATCAGTTTTTGAAGAGAGAAGTTTTAGAGGTCAGAGCTGTTTGAAAAGCATTTTAGTTTAAAGAGCCGCCGGGAAGCAACTTTTGAGACTGCTCCACAGCAACCTAGTCTTAAAAAAAAAAAAAAAAAAAAAAAAAGATAGAAAAATTTAAATAAAAACATATCCCATGTTCACATTAAGTCTTCATTGATTTGGTGGGTCAGAATCTAAGGTCTCAGTCAAGGCCTAAAGAGACAGTTCAGTTACCATCTGGCAACCACCAGTCAAGGAAAAAAAAAAAAAAATACATCAGTGCACGACTGTATTCCCCGCCCCGTTTATGAGTGGGTGCTGGCAGTTACTGTGGAGCCGGTCACTAAAACCCCACTCACACAGGCCTAGGAACCGCTCACTGACCCCCCTGGCAACCACCAGTCACGGGGGAAAAACACATTCCCCGACTGGTTGGCCAGTGCTTGTTGGTGACTGCTGGCAGTCACTAACATGAAACTGACCACAGAAAGGTATGTGGTGGTCACCAGTGCGTACACCTGTGGCAATCTGCAAGCAAGCATAAGAAGGTGGTTTTTGGTCTAACACTCAATTTGCATCCAATTTTATCTTGCAGCCGCCACCAGTAATGACAGTCAGGTGTCAAGTGGTCAGGGAACACATATTTTTCCTAAAGACCAGAGGTTGTCAGGGGGTTGCAGATCAGTCTCTAGGCCTCTGCAACTGAGGTCTAAGTATTTTACAAAGTGGAACCAGCTGTGGAGCCCATCCCATAAGGGGCGTCTGCACACAAAGCAATTTGTGCATCACTCCTTGCTCTGTCTCTGATGCCATTTGACACCCAGTTGTATGTCAAAACCCTCACTGGTAATTGCTTTGATTACTTGCATTAAAGTTGGGAACAGTTTAACTAAAGACCTGTCCACTTTGCACTGCCAGCAGTTACAGTGCCTTGCGAAAGTATTCGGCCCCCTTGAACTTTTCAACCTTTTGCCACATTTCAGGCTTCAAACATAAAGATATAAAATTTTAATTTTTTGTGAAGAATCAACAACAAGTGGGACACAATCGTGAAGTGGAACGAAATTTATTGGATGTGTCAAACTTTAACAAATAAAAAACTGAAAAGTGGGGCAATATTATTGGGCCCCTTTACTTTCAGTGCAGCAAACTCACTCCAGAAGTTCAGTGAGGATCTCTGAATGATCCAGTGTCGTCCCAAATGACTGATGATGATCAATAGAATCCACCTGTGTGTAATCAAGTCTCCGTATAAATGCACCTGCTCTGTGATAGTCTCAGGGTTCTGTTCAAAGCGCAGAGAGCATCATGAAGAACAAGCAACACACCAGGCAGGTCTGAGATACTGCTGTGGAGAAGTTCAAAGCCGGATTTGGATACAAAAAGATTTCCCAAGCTTTAAACATCTCAAGGAGCACTGTGCAAGCAATCACATTGAAATGGAAGGAGTATCAGACCACTGCAAATCTACCAAGACCCGGCCGTCCCTCTAAACTTTCATCTCAAACAAGGAGAAGACTGATCAGAGATGCAGCCAAGAGGCCCATGATCACTCTGGATGAACTGCAGAGATCTACAGCTGAGGTGGGAGAGTCTGTCCATAGGACAACAATCAGTCGTACACTGCACAAATCTGGCCTTTATGGAAGAGTGGCAAGAAGAAAGCCATTTCTCCAAGATATCCATAAAAAGTCTCGTTTAAAATTTGCCACAAGCCACCTGGGAGACACACCAAACATGTGGAAGAAGGTGCTCTGGTCAGATGAAACCAAAATCGAACTGTTGGGCCACAATGCAAAACGATATGTTTGGCGTAAAAGCAACACAGCTCATCACCCTGAACACACCATCCCCACTGTCAAACATGGTGGTGGCAACATCATGGTTTGGGTTTGCTTTTCATCAGCAGGGACAGGGAAGATGGTCAAAATTGATGGGAAGATAAATGGGGCCAAATACAGGACCATTCTGGAAGAAAACCTGTTGGAGTCTGCAAGAGACCTGAGACTGGGACGGAGATTTATCTTCCAACAAGACAATGATCCAAAACATAAAGCCAAATCTACAATGGAACGGTTCACAAATAAACGTATCCAGGTGTTGGAACGGCCAAGTCAAAGTCCAGACCTGAATCCAATCGAGCATCTGCAGAAAGAGCTGAAGACTGCTGTTCACAAACGCTCTCCATCCAAACTCACTGAGCTCGAGCTGTTTTGCAAGGAAGAATGGGCAAGAATTTCAGTCTCTCGATGTGCAAAACTGATAGAGACATACCCCAAGAGACTTGCAGCTGTAAATGCAGCAAAAGGTGGTGCTACAAAGTATTAACGCAAGGGGGCCGAATAATATTGCACGCCCCACTTTTCAGTTTTTTATTTGTTAAAAAAGTTTGACACATCCAATAAATTTCATTCCACTTCAAGATTGTGTCCCACTTGTTGTTGATTCTTCACAAAAAATTTAAATTTTATATCTATGTTTGAAGCCTGAAATGTGACAAAAGGTTGAAAAGTTCAAGGGGGCCGAATACTTTCGCAAGGCACTGTATTCACTGTATTCAGCTGAACGGACCATCAGAACCACCCTCCCCAACCTGCAGGACATTTACACCAAGCAGTGCAGGCTGAGGGCCATGAAGATCCTAAAACAGCCCAGCCACCCCGGACACTCTCTCTTCTCCCTGCTCCCATCAGGCCGGCGTTACCGCTGCCTGAGGGCTAAGACTGAAAGGTTGAAGAAGAGTTTTTACCCACAAGCCATCCGTCTGCTCAACTCTGAGCCCTAACTGGACCATTATTGCACAATGTAAATATTATAATTTATAATCTATAATTCCACGTAAAAGTGTGTATAGTGTATAGTATATAGAGTATAGTGTATAGTGTGAATTACTTTTTTTATTTTTATTCTTCTTCTTATTTATATGTGTGTGTATATATGGTTGCAGGTACAAAATACATTTTACTGTGCATTGTACTGTGTATAACTGTGCATGTGACGAATAAACACTATCTTAATCTATTTCACCTATAGTTGCTTGAAGTTGCTGAATGTCACCAAGTCGTCACTAGTCGCTTCATGTGTGGATGCCCCTTTGGTCCGGATCGACTGATTCTAATTGGGTCCAATTAGACTGTTACAGCTCTCAGTGACTGTATGAGTGAATGTGTCCAATGCCAGGATTACAGCGAGTGAAGGGGTTCAGATGCTGCTGCAACAGTTGATCGCGCTCACTCACAACAATACTTGCAAATACGTCATATGCACTGCAGACACAGGAACAGCAGACACCCAATCTTCAAAATAAAAGACATGCCACTTGTGCAATGCTAAATAAACTGCATCAGACATGCACCCAGTAAATTCATACTCAGCTTTGATCATATGGTCCACCAAAAACATCAAACAACCCCCCCGATGTATATCGGACTGGTTCTGACTAGAACTTCCAGACTGGGTCTCATTCGAGATCAGGCTAGTTTTTCACACCTCAGTTTTGGATCTGGTCCAACACTTCATCTCCTCACAAAAATCATGATTATCACAATTATTTTTTGTAGGACCAAATCTATTTAAACCATAAAATCTTCCAAAAGCACTAAATAAATAAAGATTTACAGAAGAATGTGCTGCATTTGATTTGTGAGGCCACCATATTCTCAGTAGTACTGAAGGAACTGAGTAATATTAGGAGAAAAAAATAAATAAATCAAAGGTAAACTTTTATAAAGTTGTCTGCATGGATATGAAAGTATGAGTTTGCCAGAGGGTGAACATGTATTATCAATTAGTTTAGATGGGGGGTATCTTCACACACAGAAGATGAGATAAGACTGAGATCACAGCATCAGTCAGACACATTGCACAAGATCTTACTTGATGTCTTCAATTTATTTGAAGACAGTGATATTAATTATGAATAACATTTTCAAAGAACAGCTCAAATTTATTATTACATGTGAAAACATTTTTTTAAACATATCTCATGTGGGGGGAAAAAAAAAGTGTTATAGAGATAGAGATAGCAGGGGCTGCCAAAGGAATAAGAACAGAAGATGAGGTTCACTCACCGTTAATGTCTGACCTCAGAAAGAAGGAGAAGGTCAAGAATGAGTGTCAGCATTTGAAGACTGTCCTAATGCACCTGCTTCACACTCTCAGGGCTAAATAAATTAGAGAGCAATGTGAAGTTGGTCATTAAACTGATTGGTCACACTAGTTAGAGCAGTGCCCATGAACTCATCACATCACTGATGCGCTCGAGGCAGAGTTCATTTTGATTTGATGATCATAACTGTGTCACTTAATGATAAAAGACCAGGCAGATACTGCACATACAGTAGAGAAAATTCACTTTAACGTCTTAAGCTGGAAATGCTAAGATCACTCTTTATGACACACAGAGTAAATAAAGTATTTTTCTTTAACATTAATGATTAGCAACAATCTAAATTAGACTTTGAGGGGAAACCACTACATCCATGATGAGCCCTGCACTTGTGTCAGCATCAGGATTTACTTATTAAGCCTTTAAAGCATTTAAAACTCCAATTGGAAATGACTGATGTCTAATTCGAGTGTGACTGTTTGTGACCTTGAAACGCTGGCAAACAACTGCCCACGAGGGGAGCCATAGACTTGAAGTTTGCTGCAACATTTTATGTTGTTTTTGCAGTAACAATATTTTTATTTATGATCATTTATGCAATTCTTCTGCTTATCCCATTCAGGGTCATGGGAGGTACTGGAGCCATTCCCAGCTGTCATGGAGCCATGGAGCAAGAGGCGGTGGGGTACACTCTGGACAGGTCACCAGTCTGTCGCAGGGCTAACAGACAAACCGCCAATTTAGAATCACTGATTAACACAACATGCATGTCTTTGGACTGTGAGGAAGCTGTAGCACCCACGCAGGCACATGTAGGCCAGTGGATTCGAACCCAAGACCTTCTTGCTGTGAGGCAACAGTTCTAATCACCAGTATATCATTTGCAGTATATCATTTTAAAGATTTTTGAAAAACAGAAACTAATACTGAATATTACAATTGCAGACTGAGGTCTCCCTTGAGCCTAGCCCAGAAAACCTCAAAACTCCTTGACACACATTTCCTCCCTTAAAGCTGAGCCTCTACAGCAGCAGCTTTCTAAGTGCTGAGAGTCTCAAGTCATGTTTTGCACACCAAACCACTAAACTACAGGTTCACGATTGGCCACAGTGCTGGAGAGGCTTGTTTTGAGTCCTATCACGAACAAATCAATGAGTGGCCCCTTGAAAATCTCATAGCCAATACAAGAGCATTAGTTCAATGAAGAATGTGCAGTTTTACTGGAACCAATGTGGAGCAAAGCATCTATGACTGGTAGAGGTTTTAGACCGGTAGGCTGCACAATGTAATGTATAATGCATGCTCGCTCACTAGATATCAGGGAATATCTGCAGCATATGCTCCTTAAACACAAAAGTAGACTGCTGTTCTGCCAGAGCAAATGCACAACTGTTGTTTTACAAAAGGAAGAAACAGGGTTCAAGAAAAATATCACAATTTTCAAAAGAAATAGCACCTCTAAAAATTGTGTGAGACAGAGGTTGCAAACTGTCTAAACCATTATCTCAACCGTTTATAGTGTTTGCACCAGGGTATCACAGCAGAGGCTCCAGTGGGAGTGGGTAAAGTACACTTTTTAGAGTTGAAAGAAGTGAACCAGAGTGAGATTGTACTTAGCTTGGCACAAATGAAGTGAAAACAGAAAGAGTAAAAGTAGCCGTATATGCTCAGTGGATCGAGAGTACCAGGATGCTTTTTTTTTTCCCCCCAAAGCTAAAAATTGCTGCTATCGACCGTTCCTTTAAGTGGCACATTCCCTGTTCACTGGAAACGAAACATTACCGCCATCCCATGAGTGCACTGAGATTTAGACCACTGTATTTTTCCCCTGTGGAGCTATAGCATTTCAGCTACAAGTAAAACAGTGAACCAGTCCCTAATCTTGAGGCCCGTCTTGGAAAATGTGGTATTGGGATTGAGCTTTTTGTCAAATCCAAATCCTTTCAAATCCCTTATCGAAGCCAATTAGGATTCATAGCTCCATAAATGAGGACAGGGCTTAAAATATTTCAATTCATCAAAACACATTTAACCAACATTTCACACAGTACTAACTCTCAATACTGTAGATCACAAGTTTTAAAAAGTTGAAAAATATTCTGCACCACGCATGACGTGAACCACCCTCTAAATGATTTTATTTCCATGAGAAATCATTTCATTTATGTATTACATCTTTTCAACACTGAATGGGAGGTTTGTGTCTCAACCACTGAGTATAACAACAACAACCAAAACCCACTTTACAGCCAGATGTTGAGAAACAAGGGATCTTTCTTCTTGCTGTGAGGCTCAAGCATACAAACATTATGCTCACAGTGGCAAAGCCAACACATTAATGTTTAGCAGATAATATTCAGCAACACAAACTAAAACTAAGCCAGATGGTATTAATTTTTCCAATAACTGATTCATGAACCAAACCAAATTTGACCAGATGGTTAAGTCTCTAACAAAATACATTTAAACAAATCTCTGACAGTGTGCACCAAATTTAAACTCGACAAAAAGTCTAGAGGATGACCAGAGGATGCAGCCTCTCTAATGCCAATCTACCAGTCAAAGATATGTCAGTTAGGATTCATACGCTGGATAGCATGAACACTTTAAATGGCTCAGAAACGTGAGAGCAACTCATCTGGTGAGAGTTTTGAGATACTTCAGCATGAACATGAGCACATCCCACAAAGTAAACATGTTTGAGAAACTCAGACTGTGTCTCATAAACTTAAAGATTTTATTATTTCTTCCATCTACTCATCCATGGTTTCTGCACCTAAGCTAGGCCAATGAGATATGATCTCTCCAGCATGCTGATGGCCCACCCCAGGATCTCTTCCCAGTTGGGAAAGCCCAAAAGAGGCGCAAACGAGGTGGACAAGAGGCGTCTGGATTTTATCGTTAAATCACCGCAGCTGGCTGCTTTCAACTTGAAGGAACAACAGCCAAGCCCAACACTGCTAAGGAGAAAACTCTGTATTTGCAACCTCATTTTTTTGTTCATAATCGTGTGTGTGTGTGTGTGGGGGTGTGTGTGTGTGTGTGTGGGGGGGGGGGTGTCACTAAAGCTCAGCTGATGGTACAATACAATACATTTTTGCTGACCCGACAATTTCTTTTCCACTAAAGCACCACCTTTTCCATCACTTGTGATCAAGATTCTGAAAACCTTACATTCCCTTGCTTGGGGCACCCCCCCCCAACCCCCAACCCAGAGGGAGCAATCCACCATGTTTTTGGCAGAGAACTGAGGCCTCAAAGTTGGAGTTGCTGACTTTCATCTTGGCTGCTTCACTCTTTGCTCTAAACAGCTCGAGTACGTGCTGGATGCAGTCAACACAACCACATCGCTTGAAAAAAAAAAAAAAAAAAATAGCAGGGATGGATGTTTATCATTTAAGATTACAATCCTCTGTAGACAGATTTTATTACAGTTTTTTTTTTTGAGGTTTGAAGTACACAATTGCTCTGCTAGGCTTATGCTCCACAGTGAGTGTACCTGGCCATGCACCAAATCAATCATAGCTGAAGTCTGTACAGTGATTTCATAAAGTACAGGTTTCCTGCATATCTTAATAATGAAGCAGACAGTCCTGCTACCTCCAACCTTGCTTTCTGATGTGGAGATGACATTTGAGCTGACTTTAGCTGCAGCAGAAGCAGAACTTTCCAGACACTGATAACCTTGAAAAGCACCACAACTGTCAAATCTCTCTCACACTCTCACACACACACACACACACACACACGATACAAACATAGCCAGCAGCCAGAGCTCAACGCACACACTCTCCAGATGCACTTTTTTCTGGTCCAGATCAATCACGTAATGTCTGGAAGAGTCCGAGACCTGCGCATACACTGCAAGATGTAAAATGTGGTGAAATGTTTTTGACTTAATCCACTTACAAAAATCCCCAGTGAATCATATTTTAGTTCCATCAGTTCAGTTTATCATTAACACATCCTCATGGTGGACTCCATACATTTTCCCACATGAGTTTTGATTGCTGGAGCTCCTAATTCTCTCTTTGGCTACAGGCCAATAAACCTACGTTCATATGAACCCAGGGGTTCTCAAAGTTGTTAATGTATGAAATATTGACTTTGCTGGAAGAACAGCTACTGTATGCATATACAACATTTCACATCATAATTATCAGATAGTGTCATAACTGTATTGAGATATGTGGATACATGCAGCCTCAGCAGCACGTCCAAGAACAAAAAGGTCTTGTTAGAAAGGAAATGGCTGATGACAGTCATGTGTATGACAAGAACTCAATGATGTTGAGAGGTGTCACAAATAGTACCATTGTCAAGGCGAGCACTTTCATCTGGATCCCTTAACGATCCTCACATTTAAAAATCTGATTTAGAGCAGAAGATGAAAAGCAAAACTCTGCTCTCTCTTCAGCCTGTCCTCTTTTTTTGAGGTCAATTAAAACTACCCTGGGGTTGTGTCAGCGGGGAAAAGGCTGGATGGGTGTACAGTTTCAGTTACACAAAAATGTGGAATTCTTTTAAAGGGCATTTTAATATTAAAATCCAAGGGGAAAGCCGCAAGTTGCTGTTATTTATAACCCAGATGAGAAGGCGAGCGATAGAACGGGCATATTCTCATTTATTTGGAAAAATTACTGTACAGACAAATCTGGTTTCTGCTGCAAAAGAACAAACATGTTTTCACTGCGATGGGATTTCTGCTCACTTTCAAGATTTTAGAAATGTTGCCAAACTGTGGCAGAGTTACCATTTATTCCCGCCTGGTAGCTTCGTACTGTAGTTTAAATGAAAATTATTTATTTATTTTTATATATATATATATATATATATATATATATATATATATATATATATATATCTATATAGATATATATATAGATATATATAGATATATATCTATATATATAGATATATATAGATATATATCTATATCTATCTATAGATATATATAGATATATATCTATATCTATCTATAGATATATATAGATATATATCTATATCTATCTATAATATATATAGATATATATCTATATCTATCTATAGATATATATAGATATATATCTATATATATATATCTAGATATATATCTATATCTATATATATATCTATATATATATTATATCTATATATATATACTATATATATATATATATATATATATATCTATATATATATCTATATATAGATATAGATATAGATATAGATATAGATATATATTATATTATATTACTATATCTATATCTATATATATATCTATATAAATTATCATATATTATATATCTATATTATATATATATAATATAGATATCTATACTATATATATATTATATATCTAGATATATATATATATATATAATCTAATATATATCTATATATATATATATATATATATATATCTATATATATATATATTATTATATAATATAATATAAGATATAGATATATATATAGATATATATATAGATATATATCTATATATATCTATAGATAGATATAGATATATATCTATATATATCTATATATATAGATATATATCTATATATATCTATATATATAGATATATATCTATATATATCTATATATATAGATATATATCTATATATATCTATATATATAGATATATATCTATATATATCTATATATATAGATATATATCTATATATATCTATATATATAGATAGATATCTATATATATAGATATATATCTATATATATCTATATATATAGATATATATCTATATATATAGATATATATCTATATATATCTATATATTATCTATATATAGATATATATCTATATATATCTATATATATCTATATATATAGATATATATCTATATATATCTATATATATAGATATATATCTATATATATCTATATATATATAGATATATATCTATATATATAGATATATATCTATGATAATATAAGATTATATCTAATAATCTATATCTATATATCTATATATATATCTATATATATCTATATATATATCTATATATATATCTATATATATATCTATATATATATAATCTATATATATCTATATATATCTATATATATCTATATATATCTATATATATATATATATATATATATATCTATATATATAGATATATATCTATATATATAGATATATATCTATATAATATAAATATAAATATATATATAGATATATATATATATATATATATATTGTTTTTTTTTGTTTTTTTTTTCTTCCCCTTTTCTTCTTTTTAAAAAAAACAAAAACAGCCCAGAGATGCAGCTGTACTGATGAGCATAATCCATCATTTTCAGTAAGACAGCTTTGGTAATTTCTCCTAACATGGTTTTACAACGCTGCTCATTACTGAAACTATTTTCACTTTTTTTTTTCTAATCAACACAGATTTTTACATAACAGGCAAAACATTCTGTTAGTGCAACACAAACCCTCTTTATATACCTCTGCACTGATTGTGTGGTGTTTTTAATTTTTTTTTTTTTTTAGAGAGCTATATGGAAAAATAATGTAATTTCCAGTGACAGATTACATTCATTTTCTCATGGCTCAACGTGCTGTTTTTAATGCATTTTTGATCACAGCAGGAGATAATGATTCAGAGATGTTGGCTGAACCACAATAAATACACAAGTGCTTCTTCAGTGTGATCTGTAACTTCAGCAGTTACACTTAAAGCAAGGACAAGAAATTTACGTTCCACGTAAAATTGCTCAGGTGAATTCATGAGATTGGGAAACGCAACCCAAAGCCGTAATGCCAAGGCTGTGAGAAGCCTAATAAGAAAATGGCAATGAACATTTCAGATTTCTGAAGCAAGAACAAGCAGCAGCCTCCGGGACTGAAAAATGAAGCCAACACTGGAGTGCCAGAAACTGCAGTTCCCTGAGTGGCCACTTAAGACTGGCTCCAAAGTGAATCGATCCTCCGAGTATCACGTTAAGAAGTCCAACTTTGCAGCACAAATTAACATGGTTAACAGACTGGTTTTGGTCTCTACAGCAAATCTCTAATTCATAACAACTGGAAGAGGGGTTCAAATCTCTCTCCCGCTATCTCCATACGCCAGCTCGTCAGGCTGCTCAGCTTCACCTCCACTAATTCAAGTCATTGAAGCGGACCCATCAACTGCAATTATGGCTGGCTGTAAAACCGAGTCAGTCCCTCTAATGTTCAGCTTTACAGCATTAAAAAGAACACCTGGTACAAAAAAAAATTATTAAAATAAAATTCCTATTGAATGCATTATATTACTGGCCACCAGTAGCACTGTGGCACGCACTGAAAGGGGACCCATGTTAAATGTGGACTCGTTTTACTTGAGGTTTTAATCATTTGACACAAAATATGATCATTTGTGACAAATTGTAACACTAATAATTACACAGAGGCAGAGTCACACTGCTACACTGCATGCTAGCTACTCAGGTAGCATAACAGCTGGAAATGGCTCCATCACTTCATTTAGGAACAGTAAAAACAGATGGATTTAAAAAATAAAGAGCAGAGATTCACGAGCATAACTTAAGACCATGAGAGAATCTGTGTCTGCTTTTCCGGAGGTTTTCACTTTTGAAAAGTGAGACTTGTTTTGCTTCAGCTAATTATGCTCTGAACTTTCACAGTGGGATGCACTCATCCAAATATGGCTACTTCTGGCTTTAAAAATAAGATTTAATTTATTAATTAATTAATTTATTTAATTAAAGGCAGCAGTTAAAGGGCCAACATGAGTGTTCAGAGACCTTTGAGGGACACCAGGGTATCTACATCTTTTTCATATTCAGGATATGTGCAATAATAATAAGGAGAAGGGATTTTGCAGGAAAGCAACTAACTATTTAATGTTGTAGTTCAATTAGTTAATATGTATGCGTCACAACGCCTAGTTTCTGCAGGCAAAATAAGTAGCTCGCTTCCTCACTGCATGCAGTAACACACTGTATCAATATCCTGGAAGGTCAATAAACTGTAGCCGGGATGGAGCCGCCTTCACATGAATGGGACTCTCAGAAATGTGGAGTTGTGTCTTCTGCAATCATCCTTGTTCAATCTTCCACTCAGAGCGGCTCCACGGGGAATCAAACCCAATTGATACATTTCCTCTCTGTTGTATATTCATTGTTTGAATAGGCTCGTCTCACAGCTTCACTGCTCAAACATCAGCACAACTGTGTTAGATAGCACAGACCCCCCCCCCAAAAAAAAATCTGTCCATGTGTGTTTCATGAGAGCTGAACTACATGAAGATAAAGAGCAAGCAGTCTTCAGGTTTTCAATGAATTACTACTATTGTTGATAAGAGTATAAATTAGTGGTTTAGCTTCATTATTCATATACACACACACACACACACACACACACACACACACGAATATTGAATGCATCTTGAACAATGCAGTGAAAGTTGTTTTTTATGTTGCTACTGTGGGAGGAATAATCTAGGGTGAATGTATATTTTGAGGAACTAATGTAGGACTGTTTATATTACCATAATTCATTTATTTCCATTTCAAGGACAACTCTCAGGCGCCCAGCTACCATTCCCCTCACTGCAGTTTTTGAGTGCAGCTCGTCTTGAAGAGGTGAGTAAAATGTCCACGACAATGTGCCGTCAGCCGGTGAAGGGACGAGGTAGATTTCAGCACATTTCAGTTGAAAATGAATGAAGGGGGGGGGGACATTAAAATGCATAAGATTCCTGCCTTGAATCTAAATAAAAATGCTAATGAAACGCCGTGGGTATTAATAATGTGAAGGACGAGTTTCCTTTTATTTGCTAAGGAAACATTTCAAGAGAAACAGTGACAGCCACAACTTGTTTTGATGTATCAGGATTTATTGCACTGCGCATCCTCTTGACATTTAAAAAATTAAAACACCATCTAATTAAAGCTTTAATTACTGCCTGATTTTGGACTGAGTTGAATAGTGGAATATGATTGTGCATGATAGTGTATTATATATGTATCTTTGCACTTCCTACAGGGACTAATTATACGCTTTCAAAAAAAAAAAAAAACTAATTTATGATATAAGGCTGGAGTCTGCCCTTTGGCCCATTTCACAACTCTCATGGGATCCTCATGTTCCTGCCATTAGCTCATATGCCATAAAGACATTAACATTAAATCATGGACCCATCTGAGAGGAAATAATCTGCAGTGTAATATTTTACGTCCTGCTAAACATTTAATATCGTATAAGGCAGAAATGACTGAAGCAGTCTCAACAACATGTGCCACATGTTTGCATTCGCTCTCTCTGGGGTCATTAAATCATTCTATTCATTTTGAAGAGCCTGACTGCAGTGATAGGAGGAAAATTGAATATTGTTCTGGCAATGAAAGAGACTAAATATAACCTTTTAAAAAAAAGAAAGGAATAGAATTTCAGGGTTTTTTTTAAATATCAAGTCTGATTATTTTGTCTTTTCCAATTACCTGAGCAGCTCTGGGAAAAATGAAAAGTTAAAGAGAATGCATGTTCATGCTCCAACAGGAGTGATTTGGTTAAAATATGATTGACTTCCTGAATACAAAAGCAGACTTTCACACTCCGCTGGGGTATAATTAAGCTTCTGCAGCTCCTGCCAAGAGAAACCCTCGAGCGGGTGACCACAGGGGGTTGGAAATTTTATGTGACATGAATGCCACTTATTTTTTTAAGCTTTTAAAATGGGACATGCCTGGGTTTGATTGTCTGATAATCACACTGTGTCACCCTCTTTTTAATCCCATTTGCACTGATCTCCGTTTTCGGTTGTCCTTGCAGCATTTTCCCCTCTGTAAATGTTAATGTTGACCAGCAAGTCAATATCCTCAACAGTGAGTATAATCCTATAAGGCTGCGTGTGCATAATTATTTCAGTCAGTCAATATTTTAAAAAACGCCAATACTGTGTTGCATGTGTGTTTGCACTGTGTCAGAAGGGGGAACCTGTCATGCTTGGCTCTCAGCGGGGTCAGCAGTGCGAGCTTGCACGTGACAAACGAACATAAGCGACACACGGCTCATTAAAGTTAGTTTTCATTTAATTTAGAGCTGGTGCAGCCAGTGCACAGGAAGTTCACACTTGCCAGTTACAACTCAAGGATCTCGAGCAGTGACACTGACTTCTAAAAAAACGTGACAACTCGTTTTTCTATAGGAGCGAAATAACTGAAGGCGCAGCAGATGTTGAGGTTTTTGAAAATAACAGCATGTGAAACAGAAGTGGCGAGCGCGGTTGTATAACACTGTGTGCAGAAGTCTTTAGTTTCTTTATATTTCGCTTCCATGAAGCCAGACTTTCATGTAAGTTGTTAACGTGGTCTCCAGGCTTTCTGAAGGTCTTTCAAAAACTGTTTTGGACAATGACGGCATTTTCACTCATTTTCAGTGCAGTCCTTGTGCCTGACTATTTTCAGAGGAATGTATTTTTTTTTTATTTGCTTGTTAAGCCACTTAACACTGACCTACGAATCATTCAAGCACAAAAAAGGCACGCAACTGAAGGGATGAGCCAAAATTGTGTCTACACATAACAGACAACTTAGCAAAAAAAAAAAAAAAAATCAATTTTAAATGGAGGCACTTTGTTACTAGCAGCCCGTCGCCAAAACACTTTTTGTTCCCATTTCTTTGGTTGAATCTGTGAAAAATGCTGAAGATAACACAGTTTGACAGGCATAAAACAGTATGTTTACACCAACAAGGTGATTTCCAAATAGCTATTAGCCAAAAACTTTCATATCTGAGCATGGTGTGCAAAAAAACAAAACAAGCACTTGAGGAAAATGGACAGGTGGAGGACAAAAGAAGAAGTAGCAGACCTAAAAACAGTCCACAAGATGAACAGTATCTGAAAGTCATGTCCTTAACAGGAAAAACATCCAGCAAAGACCTGACAGGACCTTTAAGGTGCGTCTGGCTCTTTAGCCGATTCATCCACTGAAGCGTCATCAGAAATGGTCTCGGTGGAAGGATGGCTTCCATTGAAACCATTCCTAAGGAAGGGAAACAGGAAGATAGGGTTGCATTATGTTAAATTACACAACAATCAATCAAGAGGGGGAAAAAAATAAAAATAAAAAGTGGGGACAGGTCTGATGGGAGGATAAATCCAAATTTTAAATTTTTGCTTCAAATCATGAACCAAAAATTTGGTCAGGAGAGATACAACAGAGTGTCTCAACCATCTGTGAAACACGACAAAGGCTCTGTCATGGTGTGGTGCTGCGTTTCAGCCAGTGGTGTTAAATTAATCAAATCTAATGCAGAAAAGTACCATCAGATTTTAATCCACTATGCAGCACCATCTGGAAAGCATCTGAGATTGGCAGCAGTTTAATTTTTCAAAGTGACAGTGATCCCAATGCAGTAAAAGCTTAGCTAGACAGAGAACACACACACAGTGGAGCACTATCAGTCATAGATCGGCCTCCCCAGAGTCCGGACCTCAACATTACTGAAGCAGTGTGGGACCATCCTGACAGAGAACAGAACAAACAGCAGAAACATCCAAAGAAGAGCTTTGAATGTCCTTCAGGAACTCCTGGAGAACTGTTCCTGAAGAAAGAAAGCTTGCCTAATATTGACTTTCAAACTTTGCCTTATATACACTGTATTTCCATGTATGCTTGTACATGTTTCAGTAAATCACCATTTACTTCTGCATACTGTACTTGTGAAAAAAAATACATCAAGTCATATGGGTGCATCTGATATCCCCATGTAGGTGCTATTCCTTCAACATCATCAATAATATTGCTCCAGGTCCATCACAGCAACTGACCAATCACACTGTTGTGATGTCATAGCTTTGTGACCAGGATGTGGTGGATTAATGGATTCATTTATAAAGTCAAGTGTACTTTTCCCCGTCTATATGTTTAAGCCTTCAGTTGTATCTTGGTTTGCTTTTGATACCAGGGGTCACCCCCTGGTGGCCACTAGAAGAAATGCAGGTTAAATGCGCTTATTTTTTGGCTTCATTTTTCACTTCTAGAACAAATGCCATTATTTATAGACAATACATGAACACACCATATAAGTCTGAGGCCACGGTTCTTTGGGGGTGGGGGGGGGCAGTTGGAGTGCTTCCTCTGGGTTGGGGTAGAGGGGCTGGCCAAAGCAAGGAAGATCAAGCATCTCAGGATCTTATTCAAGACTGATGTGAAGGTGCAGTGAGGTGAGGTGGACCAACGGCTTGGTGCAGGATCAGCAACAATGCAGGCATTATACTTCACTGTGGAAGTAAAGAGAGCTGAGCTGAAAGGCAAAGCTTCCAATTTACCAATCCATCTACGTTCCACTGCGGCCATGAGGTCTGTGTAATGACCAAGCGCGTGAGAGTGAGATCACAAATATAAGCAGCTCCTCTGCAGGAATGCTTCGGGTCAGGCTTAGAGGCAGGGTGAGAAACTGATATCAGAAGGGAGCTTGGAGCAGAGCCACTGCTCCTCCATTTGATTGTTTTCCAAGCATGCCCCTCAGTGAGGAGACCCCAGGTTAGATCCAGAACTCACACCTTGGGATCCACCAGGAGGAACTGGAAAGTGCTAGGAAGAATGATGTCTGGAATACCGTGCTTAGCCTGCTACCACTATGACACATCTATAAATATATGAAAGACCACAGATGGATGGATATGTGGCTACAACCCATTAACCAACCATCAGACTTCCCTAAAAAGAGCCCGAAGCTTTGAAAACCAAAAGCAGAGCAGCAGGAGCGTGATCATGACCACCGTTTATTTAACATCCTGCATCATGAATTTATCCCCCAGGGTCAGCATCACGTTTTACTGTAATGTCCCAGTGGGTCTGTGGTGGACAGGAGCATGATAGCAGCTGGGTGCTTCAGCATAATAACACCCGCCTATAAGTTTTTGGCCCCACCAACACAAACTCAGTTCAGTTTTATTTATATAGCGCCAAATCACAACAGTCGCCTCAAGGCGCTCAAAGGTCGCTCCCCACCCGCCCGTTGCCAGATTTGTCTCCGGTTCATCCTGTTCCACAAAATTAAACTGAAGTGTTGCTGTCCAAGTATGATGACAATGTATCACTTCACAAGATTAATGCTTTGTGGCAATACCAAATGTAAATCAGGTATGGTTTTAACTTTCTCTAGATGTTTGCCAAACTTCCTGCTCACAATTCATTTGTTACATCTTTAACTAGGACAATCTCTGAAGTCAAAATCCAGCAAAATCCTGGCATTGCAAAGGCAGAAAATTATGTATGAAGTTTTCAAGTGTTCACCACACAAATATACTGCCTGAACTAAGTCAGGGATGGAGTCTCTCCCAGCGTGCAGAGGCAGGAAAACACCCTGCCTGCCAATCACAGCACTAATATACCGTGACATACAATTCAAACATGGCAAAACTAATGCACACATATACTGTAGGCAGAGAGCTGCTTGTATTTGGACAGGAGGACTCAGTTTACTGTATCTATCCTGACTTTTGAGATGCCTTCTGACAATTCAACACAAACCTGATTTACTCCACACGTTCCTGCACGCTGGTTTACAGAAGCCTTCACAGTAATCACTTTTCAGATGCTTCATCATTAGAGGGCATCAAATATTTGTTGATGTGCACCCAGCGTGTTATGGGAATATAAAAATAAAACAGGAGAGGTGTGCCTTCCCAGCACTTTCATCTAATTTATCAGTGATTGCCAATCACCCAGATAGATTCAGGGCATCCGCATGTTTGAAAACCCAAATTTAGGATTGCCGCTTCATGTTCAACATTGACTTTGACTGAAGATGGACTAAAATTGCCTAAAACAACACAATCAAACCAATCTGTTTAGAAGGCCTGACATAAAACTGGGAAAAATTAAGTCCAGCTTACCACCCTGAAACTTTACACTAGACTATCAGAAATATGCTTTGTGGGCCGGGAGATTCTCCGTTGCAAGTTGCAACTGTTTACCGTATAATTTTAGCCATTAGTCAGCAGTAAATGGAGAGTGGAAACATGTGAAAACTGAACGCTCTCTAAACAGAGTCAAGCTCCAGACTGGTGTGTCCTCAGAGGCTCAGATATCCAGTATTTAATGGCTTTGTGAAAGCGAGGCAGGACTTTGATGAAATTAAAAGGTGCTGTGTGCCCAGTGAAGGTGACAAATGGACAAATGCAGGTAAAGATGCGCCAGAAGCTGCACTTTTAAATGAACCGAGTACTTAAAACTTTACAGCAAGGTATCCATGGAAACATGGCATATATGACAATGTGGATGCAACCGGAAATGTGTGATTTTATATGCATATTACTCGGTTAAGTGACTTGACCTGTAGCCTGTGCTGGATTTTTCTTTACTCACAGAATATGAAAGTGTGGGAAAAGGTCAGACAACCTGTTTTCTTGTTAAAGTAGCCTAAACATTATACCCTGCTGGATATGAAGCCCCGAAGGAGGCTCAGTGAACACATAACAGTAATAATAATAATACCCATAATATAACTATGGTTCCATTATGGTGTAACTAAACAATTAGCAGGAAACACAAATCTGTCACTTATTAAAACTGATTTTTGTTTTGATCCCAATCATGAAGACAGGATATTTTTTTTTTAAATAGTGTTAGCAAATATGACAGTAATGCCAATCTATAATCTCCTCAAATGTACCTGCAACACAAATGCTGAAATACGTCAAACCATACCGGGTTTCATCAAAGGGAAGAAACTACGCACCAGACCTCATTCAGGAATTAGCCAATTTAATGAGCACTCGCTCGTCTGCGCAGCTTTATGGATCCAATAAGGTACAAAACCACAGCAGGACATTAGTGCAGTCTTTTGTTGGATTCGGCATATGCAAGGATAAATAATACTTAAGATACCCATGTTTTGATACATTTTGTCCCTAAACCTGTAGCATCCGAACATTAGTAGCTCCTGTATTATGGACCAATTATTATTATATGACAAGCAAAATGCCGTGCATAAAAGTTGTACGTTTGTTTAAGTTGGAGAGCGATAGTTTGCTGCATGTATGCCGAACTGTATAGCTTTGCATGCTCGTTTGCAGATTATTAATACCTGAACGCCAGCTATGCAATGTCAATCAGTTATAAGCAAAGAAAGATAAATAGTCTATTTTTTAAAGGTAGTCTGGAGTTTCCTCTACATCAGTGGCTGAAACTGCCGGAGTGCCTTTTCTAAGTGCCCTAACACGGCACGGCGCACAGAAACGGGACACACACTGATGTGCGATTTAATTTAATTCTTATAAAAAATTAATTATAGGGTTTACTTGCCGAAGTTGGAACCGGGAGGCTGGCGGGTCGCTCGATCAGCTCAGGTTGCTGTTTCCCGGTAACATTCATTTCCCATACAGCCGCTTTCTCTGTCCGCTCACTTCGACGAGAGTTTCTCAAGTCATTTATCCAGCCGCTAACGGGAAGTGTTATTCACCGGCGTCCCGTTTACCGACGGAGGCAGGCGGAGAAAGCATGCCTGAAAGCTCGGAGCTCTTTCAAAAAGCCGTCCGTGCCCTGAAATGAGCACAGTTTTTCCCGCTGCAGGGACGAATGAGGAGCGCCGGTCGCTGCTTATTTCTCCCCGGCTGTCAGCGCACAGTGGCTCCTCTGCTGCTGCCGCTCATCAGTCTGCATGACTCCCCACCTGCTGCCTGTCCTCCTATTAACCATCCCTGCGTCAAACCACAGCACATTAACCCGTTCGCTGGTCTTTAAGTCCTGGAGGCATTTTAATCAGGAGAAATCGTGGATGCATATTTATAATTAGTGGCAACCGAATCACTGTAATGGTGGGCTACAATGCAATCAGCAACATTTATCTTCACGAAGTAACAACATGAAAATCAACGTTGCCCTTCAACTTTGTGGCTAGGTGAAGCTTTCCCGACAGCCTGAGCTTAATAATTGTTAATGGACACTGGCACAAATTAATTTCTGTGGAATCCTCAAAGGCAGTGCTTGAGGGAATGAAGGCTCGTTTTCCTGATGGAGGGGTGATGGGTCAGAGAGGGTTTTTTTTAAAGTCAATCTTATCACTGGCTCCTCAAAGCTGGCCTGAGGGATCCAGCCAAAGCTGCCTGACTCCAACAATCTTTAGACTCATGCTGGATTTTAGTGGTATAGACAGGTTTGTACACAGAATATGATACCTCCTCTAATAACTATCTTTTTTTTCCCCAGGAGAAATAGAGGTTAAAAATAGACTCTCAACTACCTAAGTGCACACAATACATGAGAGATGGATTCATTATGTGTGGTTACAGGCCTATAATCAGTGACAGACTTTAGTGTTGTATTTTTTTATGTTTTGGATTAGAGCGTTAATGTGGATCTTGGAGAGTAACAATGATGAAGAGCCCCGTTGCAATATATTACAGCCTAGCACTTTCATCAGAGTATGAAAAGGTATCATCAGAGGACTGGGAGAGGTGCAATTGTTAGGAAAGCTACTTCAGCTTCATACTTCAATGGCTGGCTTCCCACTCAGCATCCTGCAAAATCTGACGTTTTAGGGCTGTTATGGATTTCGGAAGGGGGTGGGGGGGGAGGGAGGGTGGAATCTAACTTCCAACTTATCGCTGCTACTGCAAATATAGCAGGTCTTCTGGAGCGCAGTGTGCAGCCTTGAGTTGTGCGTAAACATTTCCTGAGGCAGAGCTGCAAAGGTTAAAAGGCTCTGCACAGATAAAGCAGCTCACATGTTATAATACATTTCTGTACAATATTAGATTAAAGAAAACGGTAAGAAGTGCCATGTAGCTCCACTGGAGCACCATTACCTGTTTATTTGGGGCTCAAACTAAACTGAGATGTCTCGAAAAAGAAGTCAAGGCAACGCAAACAGCACAAAATAGTAAAAAAAGAAGCACGGCTCTAAGACAGAGTGTACCACAGAGACCCCAAGAATAGCACGGAGGGCCCCAGGATAGGCCGAATCCTGTGGCACCTTCAGTTTCAGGGTCCTGCTTTTTTGTCTCCCACGAGGAGATCAGCAGGTATGTGATGAAATGGACTGAAATTACTGGACCTGAAATTAGTGACTAAACCTGAACACTCATCTGGAAGGTTTTTATACAGGTCTGGGCAGAGGGCTGATTTCTCATGGACCTAATAGGACCACAAGTCTTTTTGCAACCACAAGCCACAACCCCAAGCGGCCATGTTGTGAATTAAGGAGTACAGCGATGGCGGAGGGTTACCTCATCAAACAATAACAGCAGGACTGGATTCAAGAGGAGAGAGCTGAGCTCTGTCTGAACACAGCAAAATTAATTCATCACTGTAGAATTTTTACAATGTTTTTCTAAAAAATGTTTTTAATTTTGTAGAAATGGAGCTTGTAGAATGTTTCATTCCAAGCTTGCTGGAACCTGTAACGCCAACAGCTGTTTTTTTTTTTAAAGAGAATGCAGATTTTCCCTGCAAATTAAATGTGTTAACAAATGAAAGCTTTTCCTTTCACTGTGCACAAGCCTGTGAAAATATTGGGCATATGATTAATTGCCATTTAAGGCAATTAATTATAACCTAATGTATCACTGAAATTGATAACAGGCTATTGTCATTCACTTAGTTGCTATGCAAAAGCTCCACAACTTTGTAGGAATGCACTAAATGCTGCTGGGACATGATTTTTAACTATGTGCTGAATGTAAATAAAGCCAGTGGAGTGTTTTTGGACCTTTGCTGAATTCCCTGGTGCCAACATTGAACCTTAAACACCAGCATACCCGATACCCTTCCTGACACAACCCCAAAAGGATTCGTAGCTCCTCCCATGAACTGAACCTGCGATCTTTTGGAGCCACTGTGTGAAGAAAACATACATAAGCCTGTATCTAATATTAATATTGACTGTTAGCATTGTTTCATTGAAGGTTTGGGGTTGCAGGGGACTCAAACCTAAGACAGCAAATTACAGCCTGCACCTCAGACAGGCAGGCACCCACACCCACAGCCACAGCCAATTATCATCACCAGTTAAGCTGGTGTCTTTACTGTGGGAGGAAAGCTGGAGTACCCAGAAGCCCACACAGACAGGTAGACCCCAGCCAACCTGGAGCTTTGAACCCAAAACTGTGCTGTCGGGATACAGTACCAGTACTGTGCCACAGTGCTGTACATACGTTACAGTTACTATTTATTTTTCTCAAGCCCTTGTGTAGCTGAGTTCTGTAGTTGTTGGCCTAACATCTACTCCTCCTCCTGAGAGGAGTCTCGTTAAAGCTGTAGCTCAGACTTTAATAAGGCTGAGATATCTGTATGTCACCCCTACATTTCAGTACTTTAAACTTTAATATGCAATAAAACTTTTAGAGTGGCCCCATCACGAAGGGAAAATTACATCCAAGTGTGATGCAGTCCTAACATCTGGTCCGAGCTCCGCAGTGCTGAAGGAAATAGACTTCCGTATGTCGGACCATCAATCAGTTATTTTTAAAGCGCTCTCAGATGCAAGTGCATCGCGCCGGAAATCATCTTTAACTTCAGTGGAGCTTTGAAGGCCTTGTGTCAAAGCTTCAAAGTGACTTTCTTCCTCTGATATTATATTTAAAAATGCTCGCTTTTCTAGGGTTGTGTTTTACATAGCAGGGATATTTTCTTAGGCTCATATCTGACGTTGAAAATAATACTCGATGAATACAAGTTTGTTCAAAAACTTGGCCCTGTTCAGTAATCGCTGCTGGTGGGCTCGATTCTGCCACTCTGTGCCACTGTTGTGCTCCCTTTTCTAGGGTTGCATTTTACATAGCAGGCATATCATTTAGGAATATTTTTGGTGTTGAAAACAATTCTTTTTCAGCACCAGAAAAAAACCCAAAAAAACAACTTGCCCAGTTGAGTAATTGCTGTTGGTGGGCTACTTCCTTTCACTCTGACCCTTGCGACTGGAGATAAATGATGCACGTGTTCCCACGGGCTTGTTCTTGTTCCCTCTAGACTGTTTGTGCGGGTGAAGCTGCAACATCTCAGATGTCACCATCTACAAAGTTTTCCTCCCGAGGAAGCAGGTGAGGTGAACTTGCTGTTTTGGCAAGTAAGGGATTTCTTTAAGTTTTCTATCTGTTTTTTTGGACCTTGAATCGGAGGCTGCCCTGATTAAGGTATCCAGTGTTAAAATGTAAGTGAATTTAGGTGAAACTGCTGTTTTAATCCTTCCATATCTTAGCACAGCTTTTGTGTGTCTGAATTCTTTACTTGGCATTAAGGAATCTGCTGTAAATTGGTTCCGCTTCTATCTTTTTTGCACTGTAAAACCTTTTCTGTTTGAATTGGAAAGTAATCAGACGGTAATCCTCTGCAGACAATAACAGGGGCACGGTTCCTCAAAGTTCAGCCTGAGGTCCAATACGTTCTTGCTTTTCACCTGGCTTCCTTTTCATACCATTTATCTCCCTTTCTCCAGCTCTGTCTGGCTTTCGGGAGTAACTGTTGATCCAGAAAATGGATTACATAACAGGGTGCGCCAAAGTAAATCACTCCTGAAGAACTGCTTTCTCATAGGTAAGACCAAGGTTTTAAGAGTCGTGGTTTACTTTTACTGTCCAAACTACAAATTTTACCACTATGCTTGTGAAAACATTTAACAATCCAGTGATTTGCAAGTCTTTAATTAAAAATAATACAAAGAACACTCCTGAAAACCACTCTCGGTGAGCATACACCCACCGACCACTTCATTAGAGACGATTTGAGCTTTGTGACACGGCGTGTTATCCTGCTGGAAGCAGCTATCAGAAGATGGGTACACCGGGGTCATAAAGGGGTGGACATGGTCAGCAACAACACTCAGGTAGGCTGTGGATTTAAATGATGCTCAGTTGATACTAAAGGACCTAAAGTGTACCCAAGAATATATCACCCACTCCGTTACTGTCACAGACTGTGATGTGGATGGGACTCGGATGCAGACTTGGAATAAAAGTTAACAGGTTTATTCACAGTGAAGCAAAAGCAAGATTTTGACAGCTGAAGGATTTCCAGTTAGCGAATCCAAGGCTCCATCACAGACAGGTCCACAGGTAAATTTCTCCACTGGGAAAGCTCTCTCACACTAACTCACTCAGAGGCAGCGCTGGATTCCTGCACAGGAGTCTGAACTGTGATACACGGCAGGATGGATTCCTGTTGTTTATTCCAAAGTCTGACCCTACCATCCAAATGTCACGGCAGAAATCGAGACTCATCAAACCAGGAAATATTTTTTACTGTCTTCCGTGCAGATTGTAGCCTCAGTTTCCTGTTCATAGCTGACAGGAGTAGCACCTGTGGCAGGCTGATGTTTGCATTAACAAGCAGTTAAATACATGTACCTAATAAACTGCCTGCTGAGGGTAGTTCATCATCATTAAGTTACATTTCTACTATGCAAAAAAGAAAAAGATTCCCATTTGTGGACTCTGTTGAAGTGGAAAACATTAATTTTACATTTTAAACTGGAAATCTTTTTAGAATTCGTGGGCGAAGCAGGAGAAGGACCAGCGCAGCCTCAGAGTCCATCAGCGCACACAGCATAGGCAAATATGCACAACAGGGAAGGCACCGTTAATGTTGAACAATATACAGGTTGCATGGCAGATATGGAAAATGATTTCACATTTTAAAACTGCAGCAACTGTTGTTCTTTATTCTCAGTGTTTTTGGTGCAACACAATGAGAACCAGCCCTGTCTTAGTTTTTTTTACTGGCATCAAATTCAAAATTGGCACAAAATTCTCTGTTGCAACTGTTTGTACTATTTCAATTAAATTTAAAGTTGAATATATATGAAGCCATTATAGTCATTTTTTTACCAAACATTTTGGGAAAAAATGGCGCTTTGTATTTATTCTACCATTCTAATAACTGAGTTTTGAGCCTGTGGTAACCTCAGAAAGTACATCTGTATTAGCCGAATTTGAACCATTTGCTACAACAAACATTTGGAATCTAAAGAAGCCCGGTGATTCTTTTTTCCCTATTGAAACTGGCTGGGAATCTTAACTGAGTATTTTCCCTGGATGCTGATCTGTTGAAAACAGGAATGCACAAATTTTATGGTTTCCAAACTCTGGAAGTGTGCAAATGGCCCTCATTTACTAATGAAATGTGTGCACTGGCTTATTTTGTTCATACCACAGTGCTTATGTTAGCACATCAAAATAATACAATCTGCATATATCTCCATATGGCCACGCCCCCATTAACTCTATAAGGAAACTTAAGAAACTGAAACAGCTGTGTCCAAAGAGGAAGCCAGAAAAGGTGCAGCTTTCCAAACAGTTCCCATGGAAGTGTATTATAATATTTGTCCCACTTTAATGTGTTTCAGATCATCAAACAAATTTTAACATTAGATAATGATAACCCAAGTAAATACAAAATCCAGTTTTTTTAAAGGATGGTTTCATTTATTAAGGATAAAAAGCTATCCAAACCTACCTGGACCTGTGTGAAAACTGTGCAGGATTGAGGAGACTGTCCGGCTATCAGTCCGTGCCCTGAAGCTCCGGCACAGTTGAGTTATGCAGCAGGACAATGATCCAAAACATACCAGCATGTCCTCCTCTGAATGGCTCAGAAAACCAAAATGAAGGTTTTGGAGTGACTTTAAATGTGATTATGATGCTTTGACAGGACCTTAAACAGGCCATTCATGCTGGAAAACCCTCCAGTGTGTCTGAATTTTAAAAAATTCTGCAATTTTTGTGGGCCAAAATTCCTCCCAAGCGATGTGAGAGACTAACTGGCTGTTATCACAAATGCCTGACTGCAGTTCTTGCAGTCAAGGGTGGGACAACCAGTTATTAGGTTTAGGGGGCAGTTACTTTTTCACACAGGGCCAGGTGGGTTTGGATAACTTTTTTTCCCCTTGATAAATGGAATAATTTAAAAACGATTTTGTATTTCTTTGGTTTATATTTGTCTAACATTAGAATTTGTTTGATGAAACTTGACTCCTGTGTCTACATGAACCAGAGGGCTCGGTCAACAGATACAGACGCTTGTATGGCTTAAAAGTGCAATTAAAGCATTTAAACACTGGGGTAACTTGAGATAATTGCAGCATTGGACACAGGGGGGGGGGGGGGGGGGGGTTTCACGGAGGAGAGTAAGCAGAACTAAATGCATGAGAGATGATTACCAAAGTAAAACAGGAAATGGATAACAACCACGCTGAAATGAGGCCACAAAATAAACAAAAAAAAAAAAGAATGAATTCAACTGAGGGGAAAACACTGAGGGAACAAACGGATTCAATGAACACAAACAGTAACTAAACTTCAAATATAACAAGAACTGAAGGTTCGGAATATCACTGAATACATGAGAATCAAAACTAAGAACCAAATAAATAAAAATTCAAACTCTACAAACTCAAAATGACAGATGCTGAGCTCGTGCTCACGCAGAGACCGCTGCAGATTCCTGTACTAAGGGCAGGCTGAGTTTCAGACTTGGATCTACTGCATGTAGACAGCTGTAGTGCTCTATTTCCCTGCTTGAGTCAAACGTCTCCAACATCTGGCAGCCGACTAAAGGAATCTCCACTTCTAGTTTCCAATACTTTCATTATTGATAGGTGTTTGTCAGCAGAGACGGATTAAGTGGCGTCCTGCTGAGTCTCTTGGCTAAGACGCAACCCTGAGCTAATGCTGCTCTAAATTCAAAATGCTCCCCTGGGAGATTTGTCATATGCCAGCCTCTCTTTCTGTCTGTCTTGTCTTTTCCAGACTGTTCACCTGCACAAGAAATAACCTTTGAAAGCACACATTTCTCGTCCCCAGCATCCCCGGCTGAAACATTTCTGTACATTTTGTCATTATTTTTAGTTTTATGCCCTGATCTGTCCAAATGCAATTCCCACTTCTGGGATCCAAGTCAATAAAAGTGTAATGGAAGTCAGCCATGGGTGTTAGGAAAGTTCAAATTAAATTGTAAAACAACGTTGAAATGGAGTCGGTGCAAGTGCTAATACTACATAAATAAGGGGTCAGCACCCTACACTAAAGAAACAAATGGTCACCATTACATTTATTAGATGTGGCCTTTAAATCTTAGACACTCACAACAAACAGCTAAAGGTCAAACATATCTAGATGTTGTCTGTGTGTGGCTCTCCCTCTCTCTCTCCATATATACTTATTAATAGGTTTTATTGCCAGGCGGGAGCTTGCACTGGGACAAAACAACACAACGTGAGACTGAGCTCTGTGGGACAATTTAGGAACCGTGCGACTCCACGGGATGAATTATCAGCGGTCTGTTAGAAAGATGGGATCTGAGACAGCACTGCACTGAGCCAGGTACCCACCTTAGTGCTTAAGTGAGTCCATTAAAATTTCATGCTCAAATCCGAACTGCTGCACTGAAGTCTAAAAGAATTAAGACTTAGCAATCTCCTGGCTGCAGCCATTTTTGTCCTTGTGACTTGGGGGAAGGGGGGGGTGTAAGAAATAAATGTGCTCAAAACTGTTTGTTTTTAAAGGTCTTGCTGACCTGTGGGCTGCACCTGTTACCATTACGAGTTCTCAACAGACACATGGTGTTCCTTTACATTTAATAATAATTCCTGAGGGCATTATGTCTAAGCTGCTTGGCAGAAAATACACAATAAAGTTGCTGAGATAGTACCATTCAAACACTGAGCTTAAGAATCTCCCCTCTTAATCGCCCACATCCACAGTTTTTCTTTTTTTTTTCATCACTATTTAAGTAGCGGTGATTAGCCCATAAGGCTTTTAATGCAAATACTCCTTGGATAAAACATCTCACATCCTCCTTTACATAAATCTGAATAATCGTGGGTCACAGAACAAGCTGTGGTAGCAGACATATCTAAAGTTCATGTTGTGCCTTGAGAGATGTTTAACTTTAACCAGCAGTCCGCATGAAATCAGCACAAAAAAAAAAAAAGGTGAAGCCGAGAGGATTTTGGACACACACACACACACACACACACACACACACACACACACACACACACACACACACACACACACACACACACACACACACACACACACACACACACCTTCATTTCATTAAAGACTCACATGAATGAGCAGAATCAACTTGGCCCATATGACATTTGCCAGAGAAGAATTGCGCACCCTTTAACACCCTGACTATCTCAGGTGAGATCGGCTCTTGCAGACAACAATGCAAACGTGTGAGCGCGTGCGCGCGTGTGTGTGTGTGTGCGTGCGCGCGTCCCTGCGATGATGAAGCTGTGTCAGTGCCGTCTGTGGCTTGTTTGGATGAACCCACAGACTTTATCTCTCGCTGCCAGAGATAAGTCTGACAAGTGCCACAGGAGAGAGAGAGAGCGGTCAGTGGCGTGACGTGCCTTCTGGTCTCCAAGGTGTGTAATTTCCTGAAAGAATCGACTGGTTTGAAATCCTTTCTGAGTGTTTTCACATTCAGAGTAGCAGGACTGACCTTAGCAGGAGGCACACGCTCTGCATCCATCTGCTGTTTCCTAATGTCCACTGAGCAGCAGCAACAACGCTAATATCAATATGTAAAATGTGTTTTCGTCAGCTATTCTGTCCTCTGCTCGTTCCTGCAGGAAATATGTGTAAACTGCAGTTCATTCACTGTTGCTAACTTTGACTGTTTGCTGCTGAAAGCAGCTGGACAGACAGATCCAGGAGGCGGGTGATGATCTCCACAGGTTTGTCCCTTTTTGGTCACTTGGAGGCATCAAATGAGCAAACCAAGCTTAAAAATGACTTAACACTGACCCCTATGACTCCCATGTTAAATTCATAGACAGGTGGGCGTGACCATGGTGACGTCATCCATTTCTTCATAAAGTCCTGTCATGAAGGTTTAAAGTGTGCATTTTTACTGTTGCTATCTTGGTGTTTTAAAACTAGATATGATGAGGGAGGGGCAGATCTGGCTATGAAACAGCATGCTCATTGGCTAACGACTTGTAATTAACAAGTTGTTATCCTGGATCGTTCCCCATTGACCCAAATATGGCCTGAGTGACTGAAAGATTAAATTCATCATTAAAGGGTTTACAGAGGTCAGGGCTGAGGGTCGTTTTCCCAGCGACTTCGATAGGACTGGAAGTCCTTTTATAACCACAGGTGTCACTGCTAATGCCGTCATTCATGTGGAAAAAAGGTTATTTCAAGACTGAACCAACACCAAACATGTTCCATGTAACAGACAGACAGTGAGCTTCTGTTTGGCTGCTGCAAGGAGGTAGATGAAGTGAAGGTGACAAGTTTGGGGTCAACCATTCAAGCAACAAACAGTGCACAAGAGATGTGAAGGAGAGAACGTAGGCAGGGTGGAGTGGGTGGAGACGAGTGGGGGGAGGGGGGGGGTTGTGACAGAAGGAGGGCAGCAAGAGTGAAAGGGAAGGTTTAAAAGAGGAGTAGTGAGAGCTGCTATGATGGTTTGAAGAGAGTAGCACTAAGAAAAAGACAGGAGGTGGCAGAGTTGAAGATGCTCAGATTTTTGTTGGGAGTGACCAGGATGGACGGGATTAGAAATGAGTACATCAGAGGGACAGCTCATAGGATTTGGAGGCAAAGTCAGAGAGGCGAGGATGAGATGGTTTGGATGTGTGCGGAAGAGTGAGAGCGGATATATTGGACAAAGGACGCTGAGCATGAGCTGCCAGGCAGGAGAAAAAGAAGAAGACCACAGAGAAGGTTCACTGATGTAGTGAAGGAGAGCATTGAGAGGGCTGATGGGACAAAGGTGAGATGGAGGCAGATGGTCCACTCTGGCGACTGCTGAAGGGAGCGGCTGAAAGAAGAAGGAAAAAAAAAAAAGACAATTTGCTCTCTGGACCTCCAGCTCCCCTTTACAAGCCTCTTGCTTAATAACAATTATAATTCAGATTTATAAAGCGCCTTTCAAGAAACCCAAGGACACTGTACAAAGAGTGCAAATAAAGAAAAATAAATAAATAAAGTAGAGATGAAGCTCTAGCTTCACCACTAATGTAGAAACAGTTGTTATTAAGAAAAGCTGGCTCCCCCATATTAGCCAATAACACAGCCAAGTGTCCATCAATCCAGCACTTCCTGAAACAAGATCCGTGGGACAGAAGTGACTCTAAATTCCAAACGACTGGCCTGTTGGCATGAAAACAGATTCCCTTGGCATTGCTACAGAAGCACCATATTAAAGCTAGCATTCATGAAAGAGCTGCAGCAGCAAGCGCAGATGTTCATGGCGCTGAAGTTCAGACAAACATCGCGGTCAGTGAGGTCATCATGACCCTCTAAGGTATTCTGTAAAGCAGAATGAGTAACTGAGCACTGGAGAAAAGCTACATCTGACTATCAACTACCAACTTCCCCCTCTGAATGTTTATTAGTCATATTGTTACCAATGAATTATTAAATCAGGTAAAGCCAACGAGGTGGAACAAGCAATTAGAAAGTCAATCAGAAAGACGCTCAAATCTCAATCTGCTCATTTGTATTAAAACAGTTTAGCAGCTGTACTTCATAACAACGCTCTGTGGTATTCAATTTAATGGACTTCAGTCTTTATTGTCCCATGTGGGCACATTTGTTCTGTAGGGCAACGTTTGGAAGACAGCTTTGAAGAAGTTTCCAATATCCTTGAAGGTATCATGTCTTTGCTCTTTGTTTCCATCATTAGGCTAATGAGGACTCTTATAACAAGGTGATGATTTGAAGATGTAAAAAAAAAGAGATCCCCCCCCCCCCTGGAAAGCAATTTCCAGTAATAGCTGTAAAATAAAGAAATAAATAAAACAGAAATTATTAACAAAGACAATCAGTGCCAGTTTATGGTGTTCTGAGTGGTCTTATGAAGAGTGTTGGCAGAGTGCCACCCAATGTACAACCCCGATCCCAAAAAAACACTGTAAAATGTAAATGCATACATCTCATAAACTCATATTTTATTCAACACGTAAAGTGTTTAAACTGAGCTGTTTTTACTATTTCATGAAAAATATTAGCTCATTCTGAATTTGATGGCAGCAACACATCTCAAAAAAAAAAAAAAAGTCTGGAAAAGCAAGTGGTACTAAAAAGAAACTAATTCGCAGCAGGTCAGTAAGATTATTGGGTATAAAAAGAGCAAACCCGGGCTGAAGCCCCATCATGCAAAGAAGACGTCAGATGTGAACACGATCCAGAAACACCACTGCCCTCTCTGGGCCAGAGCTCAGTGAAAATGGACTGAGACAAAGTGGGAAACTCTTTATGGAAAACACTGACCATCCAGCTCAGTATCAGAGCTCAGTACAAAAGCCTCTGATGGTATGGGGAAACACCTGGAAACATGATGACGTCAGTTTCAGGGAAGGCCTTCCATATTTCATCAAAACAACAAAAACTGCAGGTTTCACAGTCCGGGGGCTGAACCGGCCTTCGTGCAGTTCAGACTTTTCACCGGCTGAGAACATTTGAGTGTCATGAAACGAGAATTATGACAAAGAAGACCCGCGACGGCCGAGCAGCTACAATCCTCTCAGACAACATTACTTACAAAAAGTCCAGCAGCTGGTCTCAATCCCCAGAAGATAAGCTACTCTACTAATAAAAGAATAAACACAATGGATTCAAAGTGATCCTATTGACAATATACAAAGTCTCTTGTTTTATGTCTTTTTGTTTTTTGGTCTTGATTTTTGTTTCTGGAGACAACAAAGTTATCTTAAAAAAAAAAAAAAACACCTGAAAAATGACAAAATAGACAAAATGAATCAAAAAGAGATGATAAAAATTAAAGTGAAGGATCCCTGATGACAAAAGTACAGACACCTTTATTTAAATCTAGACTCTAGATCTAGACTAAACAGGCAGAAGAAACTCAGGCTAAGAACTGGCACATACGGGACCAGCCTTTCTACTGTGAAGCTCAGGGCATGACCCAGCGATCAAAAGTGATCAGTAATCAATTCTAAAAGTTATTCGGAGCCGATGTACTTAGTTTGTAGTTTTACTCTTTCACTTGTATTCTGTGTACTGCCTTTGCTTCTAAAGTTACTATCCCATCTTCCCAAGGTCAAAACTACTGAAGAGGCTGAAATTGAAAGCTTGTATCCAAGCTGAACTTTAAATTAGGTTTCTTTTTAAGCAATAAATGAAAGGAATACCTTCACCATGTTCACCACCAGCAGCCTGAACCATTGAGACAAGACGCCTTGTCTCAATGGTTCAGGCTGCTGCTGCTGGTGTAATGGTGTGTGTGTGTGTGTGGGGGGGGGGGCACACTTCGGGCATCACAGCCTACCTGAGTATTGTTGCTGACCATGTCCATCCATTTCTGCTGTCAGTGAGGTATTTGCTGATTGATAGACCAGCTCATAAGTCAGTCAGCCGATAACATGCAATACAGAGAGAGCTTAAACAGGAGTCTTAAAATGACAGAGATGGAAATCACTGCAAACAACTACGAGCCTGCAAAATGAACACACACAAAGTGACAAAATGAGCACAGATGGAAACCACTGCAGAGAAACACAAACTGAAGGCAAAGGGAGACAGTGATCTTAAACAGATGCTCAACAGCAACAACGAGACTAAAACCTCGCGTCTCGATGTCGTCTCCTCTGTAGCCCCAGATCTCCACACACGTTCTGGCACCTAACCAAAGACTCAGCGCGGCTCTCACGCCGAGCCGTCTGGATTTCCTGGGTAACCATGACTTGCAATTTTTACAATTACAGTTTTTTCCCCACTGATCAAACACGCAAGATGAAACATGCTAATGAACGACTTTCATGTAGCTTTCGAGCCCTGGTGCTTTTGTCCAGCTCGTTTTTGTTCATTTGGGTTGCTGAGAACTGGAGAGATTGGAGAAATCCACCAAGTTTGCTCTTAAAATTCTTCGTGACTTAAAGTTAATGTTACAATTAGCTTTTTAGAATGGTGATTTGCACACTAATGGACCTGATGGAGACTGTTGGTGGTTTTTGTTAGTCTTCCTGGACCTGGCACTCTGAGCCAGTCTGATCCAGGTCAGACGAGGCCAACTTAAGCTGTTCAACATCTCTGGCCACTTCATGACTTTTTAATGTCTTCTATTCCATTTCTATTTTATAATTCAGGAACACAGCAGTACACTACAGGGAGGTGTCATTAAGGTGTTCAGCTTGTAAGACGACTGGCTTTTGACTCCATCTGCTGGTCATTTGCTTGGCTCTCATGTTTATATGTATATACTGTAGCTCCAGGAGCTGAAGGAAATAAAAGAAATATGCTGTAACGATATGCAAATCAGAAATCACTTCAAAGGGGTGCGTGTGGAGTAGGCTGAATAAAAAATCAAAAATAATGTCCGGTCCTGGCGAGTGAGACCAAAGACTCGAGCGTGCTCTCACACAGAGCTGTCTGCCTTTCCTCAGGTGACACTTCTGTAATCTCACAGCAGACATCACAGAGGAAACGCAGCAGCTCTCTTCCCCCTTTGCTGAGCTGCTGCATGCCCTGCTCCACCCGCCAACGCACCATCAAAAATTCAAAAGCGTGGCATGGAACCAAAAGTGGAACATGGCTCATGGTGAGGGGGGGGGGGGGGAGGGGGGGGGGGGCACGGAGGAAGAGATTAGCACCGGCGAGGTGGGGAGGCGGGGTAGGGGGTCTTACAGTCAGAGAGTAATGTATTAACAAAACCCCGCGGTGAGCAAAGGCGGTGACATGTGGGGAGGTTTTTTTTTTTCTCACAGACATGAGTGGAAACTAGTAGGAGTTAAATTATAAAGACTCTCACACACGCGCTCATTACCTCATCCAAAAACCCAGAGGTGAGGCAAATTACTGCCTCAAGAAAGGAAATGTATTAATGCAGATACCATTACACCCCTGATTTAAGCCATCTGAAGCACTTAAAAAGCATCACTCATTCCTTCTCTAACACCTGGCTGACGCAAAAAAAAGCATTTCATAGATTTGAGAATGAGCTGCTAATGAGTCAGTGGCTCTTAGACGAGAAAAAAAAAAAAAAAAAGAGTGCTGCCCTTTCATTAAAGAGCACTCTACAAATTTAGCATTGCTCTTTCAGGAAACTGGAGATCTAACTTCAGGCAGATTACAAAAAGAGAGAGAGGTGTAAACTGCAATGTGTTCCCACCACAAACTGGTTCTTAAACCGGATCCATTCTGAAATTGTGGAGCAAGGAGGCCGCTAAACTCTAGACACCACAGACAGTAGAAAAGATGGACATAGCCCTGGTTTGAAACCAGATGTGATGAGCCAGGGGCAGACCTGATTATGAAACCAAAGATATGTAATTGACAAGTGATTAGCCAATGAGTATACCCTGGATAATTCTCCTTTCTGACAGTAGGAGTGACCACAATTTACAAAATGGACGTGATGTTTATACAATATTCAAATTTTCAATTCAATTTTATTTATATAGCTTCAAATCACAACAACAGTCCCCTCAAGGTGCTTTATATTGTAAGGTAAAGACCCTACAATAATACAGAGAAAACCCAACAATCAAAACGACGCCCAGTGAGCAGCACTTGGCGACAGTGGGAAGGAAAATCTCCATTTTAAAGGGTGGAAACCTCCAGCAGAACCGGGCTCAGGGAGGGGCAGCTGATCCAAGTGTTCAATGAGGTTGAGGTCAGGACTGCAGGCAGCCCATTTCATCCTCTCCTCTCCCAAATTCTGGAAGTAGTCGTTGATAAACCTCACTCTGTGGGGGCGAGTGTTGAGGTTCTATCTTGGAGGATAGAGCTCGGTCCCAGACTGTGGAGATATTGAATTGCCACAGTTTGCAGAATCTCATCTTCATATCTTTCGGCACTGAGATTGCCTCCAATGATGACGAGCCCAATTGTCATCAATCAGCATAATCATATAGGATGGCTGAGATTGTGTAAATTTTCTGCAAGACTGCATCAAAAATTTACTTCTCCTGGACCCCATACTCCCAAGCACCTCGCACAGGATACCCCGAGAGACATGGTCCAATGCCTTCTCCAAGTTCATATAGTGCATGTAGACCGGATAGACTAACTCCCACACCCTTGAATATTTGCAAGAGGATAAAGAGCTCAACCAGCGTTCCACAATCAGGATGAAAACTGCGTTGTTCCTCCTGAATCTGACATTCAACTATCGGACAAACTCTCCTTTGGAGTACCGTGACATAGATCGTCCCAGGGAAGCTGAGGAGTGTGATCCGCCAAGAGTTGGAGCACACCCTCCAGTCCTCCTTCCTGAAAAAAAGGAAGCACGACCCCAAATCGCCACGTGACGTTGCAGAGGCCTGAACCAAGACAGCCCTACAACATCCAGGGCCTTAAGGAACTTGGAGCAACCCCCCGGAGTTGTTTGACTACTTCAGTGAGAACTGCTTTCTCCTCCTGAGTCTCCTGATGATTTGCCAGAATCACTAAGACAGACCAAAAGTCTTTTTCCATGGCCACGCTGTTTTGTTTGGTCTGCTGGTACCCATCAGCTGCTTCTGAAGTCTCACAGGCTAACCAAGCCCACCAGGAGTCCTTAATAGTCCAGCTTAATGGTTTTCTTCACCTCCAGTGTCCATCTGCTTTGAAGATTACCACCATGTCAGGCACCAACCACGTTGCGGCAGCCTCGGAAAGGTTATCATTGAGATTCAGATTGTTGTTCCCAGCCTAACTTGGAATGCTGCAGACATTCTGGTGGAGGCGGGAGTTGAAGCTCTGTGGACCGGGGCCTCTGTCAGGCATTCCCAGCAAATCCTCATTATATGTTTAAGTGCACCAGGCCGGTCCAGCATCCTCCCCTGCAACCTGATCCAACTCACTACCAGGTGGTGATTAGTTGACAGCTCGGCGCCTCTCTTCACCTGATGGGTGATTTCTGGAAAAAAATTATTCACCCACTATCGAGTTGTTATGAAGGAGGTATGTATCCAGAGACCAAAACCATACTTCTACCATCATACGATTGTTTTTCCAATACTGTAAAAATTGGGCATTTTTAAATTGGGAGTCTGTGGTGACTGACTCGCTTTTTGAGCCAGCCTCAAGTGGCCAAAAGAGGTACTGCAGCTTTTGGCACTTTCAATTTGGTTTCATTGGAGGTGCCATTTGGATGCTGTCAGAAATGAGATCAGGGCTGTTTTAGACTTTAAAAACTGCTCTTCGAAAAGGTAACTGACCTTTAGGCTGTGGAAAAGTGACAGATCTGAGCATTATTGTTTAAAACTTCATGGCAATAGTTTTATTAAGTTACGAAATCAACACATTAAGAAATTTCACTATATACACTGATTCTACTGTGTGGATTAAAAAAAGACACAGCTTGACACATCAAGCTAATACATCATAGAGACACTGAATTTCACATATCCATAAATAATGATCAAATTTAATTACAAGCTTATATCATCCTCACGAGGGGACAATTTTCAGTAACCTCCCAGAATTCATTTGTTCACGTCAAGAATGAAGAATGCCGTCACTGAACTGCTCTTAAATATTGTGAAGCTAAGCTATAAATTACATAAAGCATACCTACCATGTGTTCCATGGGAAACAGAAAAGGCAATGGTTTAAGAAATCATTTCTCATGAAAAATCGGAAAGCCTTAAAATAAACTTTTAAGCGGTTTCAGTAAGGTCATTTACAACAGGTCAAAGAGGCAGGGTTTTACCTTTAAAGCAGTCAAATAATGCTAGCATTTGCTACTTTGTTCAAAATGTACAGAAAAAAGAAAGACAGCAGTGCAAAACGTTTCAGTCAGAACCCCTAGAGGCAAGCACCACAGTAAACAACTACGCAGGACGCTGGACATTGTATAGCAGTGGTCATTGTAATACGTAAATCCAGTGTTTGAACAGTTTGCACAGCTTTGATTCCAGTGGCATGAGTGTTTGAGTTCCTCAGTGTTCCTCTTTGTCTCGGCCTCTCTTTTCCTTCTCGTCCTGCAGAGCCGTGCCCAACTTCTTGATGAGCACGGACAGCACCTTGTCCAGCGGGTCCATCACACCCCTCTGCAGCCATTTCGGAATTGTAGTCCTGGCGTGGTGGAAGCCCAGTTTCTGCAAAATGTAGTCCACGCCGACGGGGTCGATCTTCCGACCCGTCCAGGAGATGAGCCTGAAGGTAGAGGAAAGTCTGAGGATTGCTAAATGTGCATCAAACAAACAATCTTTTTTTTTTTACTGTGTTCAGTGTAAATATGCATGAAAAGAGTCATTTCTGCTTCATTAATAGATTTGATTTTTCCTTCTGAATTTCAATAAAGGCTTTCATGAGAGGTGGTGTTGCACGGTGCACAGATTTTTCCATATAAAGATTCAAAAATGTTCTTTTTTTAAATTAAAATCTTTGTTCTTTTCTGGGATTAATGAGAGAAATTCTTTGTTTGTAATGGGATTAAGATGCTTCATTTATTCAGGGATCTTTCTTCCTGTGTGTTTTTGTACAAATGAAGCGCAAAAGACTAACAATTATATATTAATTATGAACCAGATTCTCACATAATTATGAGAAGGGCTCAGGTGGTTATTAAGAGATATGACACTGCAAACTCAAACTATTGTCCACCTTAATAGGCCATCTATGAAACTGTCCCTCAGTTCATTGTTTTATTAGTTTTTAGCTTTCCTGATATTCTATTTTAAACCACTGCATCAGATTATCACAGCAGAGCAGTTCGCTCTCAGACTGCAGGCTGGGAGGCAGAGCCTTCAGCTCCCAGTTTGGATTCAGGATACAGACACACTTTACTTTTAAGGTTACGCTTCAATCTTTCCTTTTTCATTAAACTTACAATTAAGGCTGATCATGTGACCCTAAATCATTCCTTAGTTATGCTGCAATAGGCTCAGCCTGCTACAAGACTTCCCATGATGCACTGAGCATTTCTTCTCTTCTCTTGATGTGCTTATATGGCACTCCTGCATGTCATTAACTTTTGTCTTCGCTCTCCTGTAGTCTGCTCTCATTTTAACTCTTATTTCCTCTCACACCCCCCAACCAGTCACATCAGAGGGGTACCCCCTCCCTGAGCCTGGCTCCAGTGAAGGTCTCTTCCTGTTGTAAGGGAGCTCTTTCTCCCTGGAATCACCAAGGACATCGTCTGATCAGTGTGGTTCTTTCTCTGATATTATAGGGTCTTTTAATATATACAGGACTTTTAAATAAAGTTCAAATGAAGTAATGAGTTATAAATACTCTGCAGTGAATCTAGTTTTTAAACTGACTCCACCTAAACTAGCTGCAACATAAATTGCTTGCAAATAATTTAAAACTTAACAGCACTTTTCCCAAACACAGCTCATTAAATAGCTCATTGGAATCAAAAATATTCAAGAAAGTCTTTACAAGACAATAAAACCCAACACAAAGAATAAAAAAAATAGGCCATAATTGGGGTTCAGCTGTTCCAGAAGACCTACATTTAACTGTTTGTACCATTTGACCTATTAAACTGAAAAACACACCAGTTTTATTTTAAACTTTTGCTGAATGACAGCATTGTATGTTTTTTTTGTTTGGTTTGCACATTCATGTTTGCTTTGAGAACGATGCTTTCCCAGCGTTAGAAACACCATTTTATCCGTTTCTATTTTCTCTTCTACGGGTTTCGAATGAGTTTCCTGACTCCTCCTCATCATGTGAACGAATGTGTGTCTTATACTGAAAAGGAAAAAAAAAAAAAAAAAAAGCATATGCTGAGCTGACCTGAGAGTCGGCTCCAGGTGCCAGGTGTTGCACATGAACTCCCTCCAGTCCACCGTGGTGTAGTTGATGCCGTCGTCCTTGTCTTTATCCGCGGAGCTTTCATCGTGCAGGGCGGTGGGGCTCTTCTGGCCCGGCCGAGCGGCGAACACCCGCGGGGCAAAAAGAGCTGAGGACACAGAGGGAGAGAGGCAATCTGCTCTGAAACGCTCCGGTGCACTCGTGTTTTCTCTTTTAACACATTCCTGAACAACAACAACAACAACATCAGAGCACAACATGCATTTATTAAAAGCAGTGAGAAGGTGGTCAGCGCATTGATGCTACAGATCGATCCTCCTTCAAACCTGCCCTACTTCAATCAATTAGAATTAATCAAACGCGTAAAAGTCTTGAGAGCTCGCCGTGCTTCTCTTTCTCCTCCGCTGCAGAGTCACGGCTGTTTTAACTGTGGTGATGAAAGCGAGGTTGCCGGCATAAAGAGTGCTAATTTGTTCCTTTGTGACGGCGTGAAACCCATTAGGATGCGGCGCGCGTCGAGCGCCCTGACCTCCGTGCTGTGCGTAAGTAACAGTCAGATGGCTGCGTGTCACGCTGCTCTCCAAAACGTGTCCCACAGCATACAAACAGCTTCGCAGGTACAGAGGCAGACAGATGCGCTTAATCTTGTGGTCTTCTCCTCTGATGGCTCGGTGACTCATCTTCTTGACAGACTGTACAATGCTGGGAACTCTGGAGGGTGTTTTTCGTGACGAGGTGACTCATAAATTTGTGGGCAGTTGAAATGAATAAACGTTGTTGTTGTTGTTGTTGTTTTTTTTTTCCCCGCTGACAAACGAAATGGATGAGCAACAGTAAAGAGACAAAACCTTTCTCCTTCTCCTTCAGATAGGCTGACACCAGGTCGTGCAGAAACATGATGAGCTCGGCGTCCATCGTGACACAGATGTGGTCAGTGAACTCGGTCACCACGCTGCACTCCACTTTAGGTTTGCTGCTGGAGTCTGGAACAAATCAAAGCCAAGTCATCAGATTTGAAAGACAATATTAAAAATATGCTAAATCTCAGCAAAGCATGACCTTTTGTTTCCTACACACTTTACTTGGTCAGGCCACCCAAGAATATTATGCACCTCAATGGACAACCCTTTGCTCTTATTTTGAAATTTCAGTTAGCCCCGGTCTTTCCCATCCAGGTCCTCTAGGACCAGGTTACTATTGTGGCGGTCTTCGATGTTGCTCAGCAGCTCAGATGGACTCCAACTCATTGTGGACTCCTTGTTCTGCGTTCCCGGACTCACAGCAAAATGTAACATTGTTACAAAAAAAACAAAAAAGCAATCTATTGGTTTATGTTCATGGACAAAAAGCTGATTTTTGTGAGGAGTCCTTTTCAGCAGGGACTATAATTTGTGTCTGCAGCATGTGCTGTCCAGACAAAGTGGAGGATGAGTCACCATGGCAACCAAGAAACCAGAGCTGTAGAAGTAGTAATAACTGTTGTGTGTTTTGACCCAAACCAATTTTTAATGTTTAATTTTTTTTTAAATTCATTTAGAATTAACAATGTATTAAAATATAATACCAATGACATCTGAAAATCTGTGACAGATATGACTCCAGCTCGGGTCTCTAACCCTAACCCCTCAAACCTCCAAATGTGGAATTTTTTAACCCTTTAAAAGTGGAAAGTTTTCATTTCGTGGACACGGACAAGAATCAGTACGAATGAGCCCAGACTGATAAAATAAAATCATGTTGGGGGACACACAAAAAAAAACTTAAGTTCTTGTCCAGAAATACTAAATCAACAGATTTGGGTTGTGACTATTTCACGTGACTGCGCTGGTTCTGCTCTGAAAATCTGCTGCAAGCTAAGGAGAACCTGCAGCAGGGCGAGAACTGGTTCACGGTCACACGGTTCTCACCGAGGCTCAAAGAGCAAAACGAGGGCTACCGTCACTCCTGCGGTTAAAGACGGAGCCGGAATCCAGACGCTCCAAATGAGACGAGCTGAATACTGATTTATTTGTTAATTTATTGAGTGTGATTTATGGTACTTAAACATGGTAAAAAGACAAAGTTCATTCTTCTGCAGATTTCCTTGTGGTCTTACTGAAGCGTACCTGTAAGAGAAGGTTCATCTGGGTCTTGAACGTGAATGGACTTGAAGTCCAGCTGCATTCTGGGAAGTGCAAAGATGGTCTCAGTTTCGTGGTTGTAGCTGGAGGAGCTGCGGAAGCTGCTCAGCAGACTGGAGCTCTTCGCGGCCGATCCGCTCTCTTGGTTGTTGGCTTCCACGTTCCTGAGCAGGTTCAGCTCTGCGACACGAGATAAAACATGTCAGAACTCTTTATCCGAGTTTGAGGTCACGCTCACACTCCTCTGCTTTTCCGCTTTGTTAAATGCTATCTCCACCTATTTTACATTTAAGATAAGAAGCGGCTGCTGCTGCACGGTGGAGAGAAGAGAAAATTTCTCCTTCTTGTCTCAACTGTCTAAAGTGAAGGAAAGGTTAAAGTCTGACAGACGTGTTACCTCCAGTTAACACTTACAGTCTAGTAAATCAGTTCAGCAGTTAGTGTTTGTCTAAACTTACTCACTAAACTTACATCACTGTAGATGCTAATACATATGTATTAAAGATTGCAGGAAGTGTTTGCTATCCCCCCCCCCCCATTCTAGCTAAAAACAGTGCCCACATTTGTACATTAAAGCTGTTTTTGGTCACATTAATTGTTCTTTTTCTTCCTTCTGGGTCTCGAGACTGAGCCCAAATGTGACTGACGGGTAAAAACTCAAAGTTTATGTGAAACAAATCAAGTGAGTATATTCCAAACTTATAGTCCAAGCATGAAGTGAGATTCTCCCTTTGTTTACCCAGACTGTATTTCCCTGCAGAACTAAAACAGAAAATATAAGCTTTGTGAGAAAAAGGGTGTGATCCCAGAAAATTCCCATTTGATTTGGTTCCCTCAGAGTGTGAAGGCTTCGTTTTAGAAACACCTGAATGCATTTTTGCACAGAACGACGACTGTTCCCCATTTCTTCCATTGTTGTGACTGAGCTAGGAGAGCTGTCCTCATGGTAAGTACAGACAGAAGGCACAATTACATCCAACCAAAAAAAAAAAAAAAAAAGACTGCTTCCCTATTCATGGAGTAATCAGATTCCAAGGATAGCGTGAGCTGAACTGATAACAGAGATGACACGAGGACACGTACTGCACATTTCCAGGTCATTATTTTTTTATTCTGGGGGGTTTACTGGCATTAATCTGCATGAGTTACAGATCAAAATTGATACAATACTTCTAGCAATGCCGCTCCTGAGTTCAGCCTCAGGCTATTTTAGCTCCTTCCTCTTTAAGGTCTCCCTATCAGCCTCTCTGGCTCTGATTGGCCAGCTTTCCAAACATGCCACAGCAGTCAGATTTCCCTGTTTTTTCCAACCCCAAATGTTTCCTTCTTAACTACATGTTCAAGCCTGACTCTGATGCCCAATAAGCGAGTAGATGGCATCAACGACCCATCGAGGAGCCTCTGCAGTAAAGGTGTTTGTGGGCATGTATGAACGACCATTTAAAACATGAATACATTTGTTTACCTTCATTCCTCATTGCGGTGACGTAGTTGAACCATTCTTTGACAGTAGCAACGCCGTGTGGAGGGTTTTCATGTCGCCGGCGTGTGATTTTGGTTATGGTGGCCATCGGGCTTTCGAGAGCGCCGCACGGTTTCGTAACCATCGTGTTGTGGCCAAGATGGAAATCCAGTGTCTGCACAATGTAGGTAGAGTCGTCTTTGGAGCCTGGGTGTAAGAAAAACAAATAATCAATAGATGTAAATTTCTACATTTAGTTTTGGCACTATAATCTGTTTATCAGGGCTGACAAGTCCCTAAAAAGAACATTTAGTCTCACCATCCTCCCAGATTTTCTGTGCCTCTGTCCAGAAGGCGATGTTGGGTTCTTCCAGGTGGAACAAGGCCCACGACTTGGAGCGGAAGTTAGGCCCGTGAAAGCAGGCCAGAGTCATGTGATTGCCATGGAGGCTCATCGACCCGCCAAGCTGCACGGCATCCTCAGGCAAGGGCGTCTGGAAGAGGGAGATGTGGCAGCCGGCGATTACCTTCAGCACCCCGGGCCAGTGGCGGTGATGGGCTGCATCCATGTCTGCGTGACAAAGATGGTTAGGAGGGAACAAAATGAGAAGCTGGCAGACAAATGAATTGTGACTGGAACACGAGGCTTGTTGCTGGCGCTAACAGGATCAGATTTAGTGTGTCATGTTATTTTTGTCCTTATAAAGCCCTCGATCTTTAAAATGTATGCCTGCTTGTCTTGTGTCTGATTATCTCATGAGCGAGTCTGATTACATTCAGTTGCTAAACAACCTTTTCAACTGTTTGAAAAAGTTGTTTACAAATTAAGCTTATTAGAATTACAAATCATCTCACTTCCTGTAAGCAGCACGACCGTCTAAGATGCTTGCTGCGCCCACCTTATTATGCTACAGACTGTGCTAAACATTCCACCCCGCAGTACCGAACAAGGCGCGCTTACAAAGCTCTGCAGCTCCTTTCTCGGCGTTCACGACGGGGGTTTTCGGGGGCAGGTAGGGGCCGGGACCCCAGGTGGAGAGGGCCCGCTTGCTGGTGTCGAATTGCTGAGTGAAAAACTCCTGCAGCTTCATGCCGATCTTGATGAGGTCTGGTGTGGTGGAGCGTGAAATGATCACCTGGAAAATGTCCCACTGCAGGTCTCCGTGGATGAAGATCTCACTGGAAGGAGAAAAGATGGGGAGGAAAACAGCGCATGGGGAGGGAGAGGGAAACAGATGAGTGAAAAAGGTTGTTGCAGAAAACAAGGGAAAGGAGAGCAGGCACAAATGGCTTGTAGATGAAAGAAAATAGTGCATATTCCACACATAACGCTGTGTAATTTCTCTATTCTAGCGTTCACACTAGATATAAACACAAACCCTCGAGTCCAGGCATCATTTTGTCGGGCCTGCCGAGCTTCCTGAAATGTGGGCAATAAACGCCAGAAAAGTGTTTTTCCTTCATAAACCGCGACACTTTGAAATTGCTCTCTGGTTAGTGTGCTTTGTGTTTTAACACTTCAGAAACTGAACACAAGCCTCTTTGTAGAGAAACATCTGCATTTCAAAGTGCTCTTTATGGAGACGTCTGAAACAGCTGAATTTCTGATGGCCACAAGAATGAAATGAATAAATGTACTAAACATGACTCATCTAAAAGCACTGCACTGAGCACAGTGGTATGGCATCACACCATACCTTTTCTCTGATAGGCTGGTGTCCACGCTACACAGGTTGACCTTCCATTCGTCCTGCAGCTGCAGGTCAGCGTTACTGAACACCCCCATCAGGATGCTGGAGCCCATGTAGTCCACGCGTGCCTCCGTAGAGCCCATGGTGATCTGGATCTTGTGGCTGGGCTGCTGGTTTGGATGTTCTGATATGTGGGCTGCAAAACACAGGATACACCAAGTGACCAAAAGCTCTCTCGCACCCTTTTAGCATCAGTATCAGTGCGCCCGAGCAAGTTTTTCTTTTCCACTGCCAGTGCTGCTGGACCACAACAGCAGTGGGGCTGTGATAATAGCAGAACTGAGGGTGTTTTCACACCAGACGTGGTTGTCTGAGCATGATTGCCCCCCAGCCCTGTAAGCTTAAATTCACAGCTCCACATCCAACAAGGCACATCATTTAAACATGGTAAGCTAACTTGTGTGATGATGCTCCACGAACGTTCGCGAAAGAGCTTTAGGCTTTCAGCGAGCACAAACCAGAACTGCTACATATCACTATAATAAACTAATAATAGATTTATAAAGTCATGCACCTGCAGCCACAGCTTCATGGCTTCAGTGTCTTTGCACAGATACTAAGACTGGATGTGATAAAACTGGCCAAGAGTCTGTTATTATTTTAGTCTAAAATACCAAGGTTAACATGACTCATTATGGTGTAAAACTGGCTTCTGCGTTAATTTATAATTTATTGAAGGTGAACAGGCCAGCAGGCAATGTGTGGCAGATTTAGTTCATTTAGAGAGGACACACAGCAGGCGCGATTTCAGCCAGCAGTTTCTTTAGTTGACTACAGCTAAAGCAGAAACACGAGTGTTACATGAGAACCTGCAGCAGCAGAGACTCAAATGAAAACTCTTCATCTGTGATTCCCAAAGTGGGAGCTGCAGCCCCCCTTTGGGCCACGAATGCACTACAGATGAGACAGAGCAAGTCTTTCAGAACAAATAAAGAAAACAAAAGGTCATTTATTATGTTGGAAATTTGCTATTAAACATTTACATTTAAAAAGAAACTGAACAAAACGGGAAAGCACCAAAATGGAGCAGCTGCAGAGAGAGAAATAATCAGGAGATCACGTTTATTATTAAGATTTTTGGGAGCGGCTATTCTGCATATTCAAAATCAATGAACAAAGCTCCAACTTACACTCACTGATGCATTAATTCTTCGTGGCACAGATTCAACGAGGCTCTGGAAACATTCAGAGATTTCGGGCCGCACTCGCATGATTGCTGCGGATTTACTGGCTGCACATCCTTGGTGTTACTCTCCAATGTATATTAGCTTATTTAGACATCAAATGCAACATATGCCTATTTAAACAGTAAGAGTAAAATGATTTTCTACGTGCATTTTCTTACTGCACAGCACCCAGTGTTGTAAGAACTCTGCACCGAACGCTGGCTCAGCTCTGTTAGAATAAAAGCTACTAATGAGCTGGAGGAAAAACAGCAGATGTCGGAAAAGCCGATGCCTTGTTTACTTACAGACCATCTCCAGGGTGTTCACGTCTATATTGCCACCCACCACCCCGCCCTTGGAGTCGAGCTTGGATCGGCCGAGGCCGACAGACATGCTG